>NC_047031.1:1162795-1449825 GCF_902652985.1 Pecten maximus | reverse complement strand
CTTCCCGGACAAGGTGGGGGGACCCCCCCCCCCAATGACCCTTCCCCCCCTCCCGGGGAAAAATTTTTTTCCCCCCCCCTGTCACCCTTCCCCCCCCTCATCCCCTTTTCCCCCCTTCCTTTTCCCCCCAAACCCCGGGCCTTCCCCCCCCCAAAATGTTTTCCCTTTCCCCTTTCCCCCCCCTAACGTTTCCCCCCCTTTTTTGGGTTTTTGGGGAGTCCCGTGTTTTTTCCCCCCCTTTTTTTCCCTTTAAATTTTTGGGGGTTTTCCCCCCCCTTTTTTCCCCCCCCCCCGTGGGGGTTTTCTTTTGGTTTTTTCCCCCCCGGGGGGCCTTTTTCCCCCCCTCCCAAAAGAAAAAGGGGGGTGACCCCCCCCCCCCGTAACTTTCCCTTTTTCCCCCCTGTTTTTTTCCCTAATTTTAAAAAAAAACTGTGAGTCCCCCTTTTTCCCCCAAAACTTTCCCCCCTTTTCCCCCCACATAGGTTTTTAGTCCCCCCCCCCCCCCTTTGTTGTTCCCCTTTTTCCCCCCCAAAGGGGAAAGGGCCCCCCCCCGGGGGGAAATTTTCCCGGTACCTTCCCCCCAAAAGGAGTTGAATTTCCCCCCCCGGGTGTACCCTTTCCCCCCCCCCCCAAAAAGGGGGGGGTATTTCCCCCCCGGGGCTTTTTCCCCCCCCCCAAAAAGTAAGCTTGGGCCCCCCGTACCTTCCCCCCCCCCCCCAAAAAAAAAGGTTTTTCCCCCTTTGGGGTTTCCTTTTTCCCCCCCCCCTACAGAAGCTTGGGGCCCTTTTCCCCCCCTTTCCCTCCCTCCCCTTCCCCCCAAAAAAGGGGGAGTCCCTTCCCCCCCCCCCAAAAAAAAAACCCCCTTCCCCCCCTACAAGGCTTGATGGCCCCCCCCCCCCTTTTTAACTTTTTCCCCTTTCCCTTAAAGGGGGGGAGTCCCCCCAACCCCCTTTGTCTTTCCCGGCCCCCTTTTTTCCCCCCCCCCCTTAGGGACCCTCCCCCCCCACAGTTGCCTTGAGTCCCCCCCCCCCCCCTTTTAAAAAAGTGTCCCCCCCCCCCCCACAGAAGTGTGGGGTTTTTTCCCCCCCCCCGGGGGTCCCACCTTTTTTCCCCCTACAAAGGGGGCCCCCCCCTTTTTCCCCCGGGGGTTGGGGCCCCCTTTTTCCCCCCCTTTAACCCGTTCCCTTTCCCCCCCCGGGGGGCCCCCCCCCCCCCCCCCTGGAACTTCCCCCCTTTCCCCCCTTTCCCCTCCTACAGTAGAGCTGTGAGTCCCGTGTACCTTTCCCCTCCTACAGTAGAGCTGTGAGTCCCGTGTACCTTTCCCCTCCTACAGTAGAGCTGTGAGTCCCGTGTACCTTTCCCCTCCTACAGTAGAGCTGTGAGTCCCGTGTACCTTTCCCCTCCTACAGTAGAGCTGTGAGTCCCGTGTACCATTCCCCTCCTACAGTAGAGCTGTGAGTCCCGTGTACCTTTCCCCTCCTACAGTATAGCTGTGAGTCCCGTGTACCTTTCCCCTCCTACAGTAGAGCTGTGAGTCCCGTGTACCTTTCCCCTCCTACAGTAGAGCTGTGAGTCCCGTGTACCTTTCCCCTCCTACAGTAGAGCTGTGAGTCCCGTGTACCTTTCCCCTCCTACAGTAGAGCTGTGAGTCCCGTGTACCTTTCCCCTCCTACAGTAGAGCTGTGAGTCCCGTGTACCTTTCCCCTCCTACAGTATAGCTGTGAGTCCCGTGTACCTTCCCCTCCTACAGTAGAGCTGTGAGTCCCGTGTACCTTTCCCCTCCTACAGTAGAGCTGTGAGTCCCGTGTACCTTTCCCCTCCTACAGTAGAGCTGTGAGTCCCGTGTACCTTTCCCCTCCTACAGTAGAGCTGTGAGTCCCGTGTACCTTTCCCCTCCTACAGTAGAGCTGTGAGTCCCGTGTACCATTTCCCCTCCTACAGTAGAGCTGTGAGTCCCGTGTACCTTTCCCCTCCTACAGTAGAGCTGTGAGTCCCGTGTACCTTTCCCCTCCTACAGTAGAGCTGTGAGTCCCGTGTACCTTTCCCCCTCCTACAGTAGAGCTGTGAGTCCCGTGTACCATTCCCCTCCTACAGTAGAGCTGTGAGTCCCGTGTACCATTCCCCTCCTACAGTAGAGCTGTGAGTCCCGTGTACCTTTCCCCTCCTACAGTATAGCTGTGAGTCCCGTGTACCTTTCCCCTCCTACAGTAGAGCTGTGAGTCCCGTGTACCTTTCCCCTCCTACAGTAGAGCTGTGAGTCCCGTGTACCTTTCCCCTCCTACAGTAGAGCTGTGAGTCCCGTGTACCTTTCCCCTCCTACAGTAGAGCTGTGAGTCCCGTGTACCTTTCCCCTCCTACAGTAGAGCTGTGAGTCCCGTGTACCTTTCCCCTCCTACAGTAGAGCTGTGAGTCCCGTGTACCTTTCCCCTCCTACAGTAGAGCTGTGAGTCCCGTGTACCTTTCCCCTCCTACAGTAGAGCTGTGAGTCCCGTGTACCTTTCCCCTCCTACAGTAGAGCTGTGAGTCCCGTGTACCTTTCCCCTCCTACAGTAGAGCTGTGAGTCCCGTGTACCTTTCCCCTCCTACAGTAGAGCTGTGAGTCCCGTGTACCTTTCCCCTCCTACAGTAGAGCTGTGAGTCCCGTGTACCTTTCCCCTCCTACAGTAGAGCTGTGAGTCCGTGTACCTTTCCCCTCCTACAGTAGAGCTGTGAGTCCCGTGTACCTTCCCCTCCTACAGTAGAGCTGTGAGTCCCGTGTACCTTTCCCCTCCTACAGTAGAGCTGTGAGTCCCGTGTACCTTTCCCCTCCTACAGTAGAGCTGTGAGTCCCGTGTACCTTTCCCCTCCTACAGTAGAGCTGTGAGTCCCGTGTACCTTCCCCCTCCTACAGTAGAGCTGTGAGTCCCGTGTACCTTTCCCCTCCTACAGTAGAGCTGTGAGTCCCGTGTACCTTTCCCCTCCTACAGTAGAGCTGTGAGTCCCGTGTACCTTTCCCCTCCTACAGTAGAGCTGTGAGTCCCGTGTACCTTTCCCCTCCTACAGTAGAGCTGTGAGTCCCGTGTACCTTTCCCCTCCTACAGTAGAGCTGTGAGTCCCGTGTACCTTTCCCCTCCTACAGTAGAGCTGTGAGTCCCGTGTACCTTTCCCCTCCTACAGTAGAGCTGTGAGTCCCGTGTACCTTTCCCCTCCTACAGTAGAGCTGTGAGTCCCGTGTACCTTTCCCCTCCTACAGTAGAGCTGTGAGTCCCGTGTACCTTTCCCCTCCTACAGTAGAGCTGTGAGTCCCGTGTACCTTTCCCCTCCTACAGTAGAGCTGTGAGTCCCGTGTACCTTTCCCCTCCTACAGTAGAGCTGTGAGTCCCGTGTACCTTTCCCCTCCTACAGTAGAGCTGTGAGTCCCGTGTACCTTTCCCCTCCTACAGTAGAGCTGTGAGTCCCGTGTACCTTTCCCCTCCTACAGTAGAGCTGTGAGTCCCGTGTACCTTTCCCCTCCTACAGTAGAGCTGTGAGTCCCGTGTACCTTTCCCCTCCTACAGTAGAGCTGTGAGTCCCGTGTACCTTTCCCCTCCTACAGTAGAGCTGTGAGTCCCGTGTACCTTTCCCCTCCTACAGTAGAGCTGTGAGTCCCGTGTACCTTTCCCCTCCTACAGTAGAGCTGTGAGTCCCGTGTACCTTTCCCCTCCTACAGTAGAGCTGTGAGTCCCGTGTACCTTTCCCCTCCTACAGTAGAGCTGTGAGTCCCGTGTACCTTTCCCCTCCTACAGTAGAGCTGTGAGTCCCGTGTACCTTTCCCCTCCTACAGTAGAGCTGTGAGTCCCGTGTACCTTTCCCCTCCTACAGTAGAGCTGTGAGTCCCGTGTACCTTCCCCTCCTACAGTAGAGCTGTGAGTCCCGTGTACCTTTCCCCTCCTACAGTAGAGCTGTGAGTCCCGTGTACCTTTCCCCTCCTACAGTAGAGCTGTGAGTCCCGTGTACCATTCCCCTCCTACAGTAGAGCTGTGAGTCCCGTGTACCTCCCCCCTCCTACAGTAGAGCTGTGAGTCCCGTGTACCATTCCCCTCCTACAGTAGAGCTGTGAGTCCCGTGTACCTTCCCCCTCCTACAGTAGAGCTGTGAGTCCCGTGTACCTTTCCCCTCCTACAGTAGAGCTGTGAGTCCCGTGTACCTTTCCCCTCCTACAGTAGAGCTGTGAGTCCCGTGTACCTTTCCCCTCCTACAGTAGAGCTGTGAGTCCCGTGTACCTTTCCCCTCCTACAGTAGAGCTGTGAGTCCCGTGTACCATTCCCCTCCTACAGGAGAGCTGTGAGTCCCGGACGTGACGTCTGAGATACTGATCTCTCGTCGTATTGACTGAGAAGACAACGTCTCCCCTACTGTCACCACGACCTGGGATACTGGTCACGTGTATCGGGAAATCTACGAGCAATATGACATTATTCAAGGTATAAAAACATACTCTTAAGTTTGCAAATATATAAACATTTCCACGTTTTTCGGCATAGCCGTATAATATTCTTTTGGTCCCGGATATGACGCGACAGGTGGCGTTACTGGTCAAGATGAATTATTTGATTGGTCAATGTAGCGGTAAATGCAAAATGCAGATAAGATTGAATTCAAGCTGAATAAGTGGATGTATCTATTCAAATGACACATTAATGAAATTATATTCCTAATTCAAATGCAGTCTTATTATCACCAAAAATGATTCAAACTGATATAATATTGTTATCCGTGCTGAAACGCATTAGTTCGTTAATCTATTTCACCAGCAGTTGTACATTACAACCACCAGCATTAAAACTATGCCGTTTATCTTCTTTAACGATATTTCTTTTTCGTGGTGAAAACAACAACAACCTCCCCGTTGTCCTCCTCCTCGTCGTCCTCCTCCTCCTGGTCCTCGTCCTCCTCCTCGTCGTCCTCCTCCTCCTCCTCGTTGTCCTCCTCGTCGTCCTCGTTGTCCTCCTCCTCCTGGTCCTCGTCGTCCTCCTCCTCCTCCTCGTCCTTCTCGTCCTCCTCCTCGTCGTCCTCCTCCTCCTGGTCCTCCTCCTCCTCGTCTTCCTGATCATTTTTTATCATATCAAGAGCATTGCAAATTATGATGTATACTTTTATACGTTCATTCCTCTCAACAAAACAACCGTGTAAACAAAGAGTTTATACTATTTTTTATTAATGATATTTTTTGTTTACATTGTTATAACTTCGGAACACATCCAATGGATGATGGTTGGTGAAAAATATCTGTACAGGGTCGATAATAACATTACGATGTCTCGACCAATTCCTGGAATATCGAATATATTCCAAATCTTGCCACGAATTAACTTTCTTATTGCAATCCACCAGACCGAAAAAATCACAAATTATCGTTAGATTTCTCTGCATTTCCTCTTGTCTCTGGTTCGCCGCCATCTTGTATATGGTCAATACGCTGGCGAGAAAGACGACATGGATTGACAAGGCTTTATACTAATAAAGGAGGTCTACCGAGAGATGTGGAGGCTGTGAAAAATGATGTCCCCATGGAGACGATGGCTTGTAACACATTTATTATATATAAATACGGGAAAAGTAAAACTCCTCATATACAGGATTTATATATAGGTCATGTTATAGTGTGTGTGAATCTCAGTCTATCGATCAGAAGTTAAATCAGACTCAACGAAATATTTACAGGTTTAACTTTGTTATTTCGCATAATACAATTTGTAGTACCATTTGACTGAGTGAGATGTCCAATGGGAGGTCGTTAGTTGAGGTTAAGCGCGTGCAAGATCCCGATCAAAATTGTCTTTCTTAATTCAGGTTAAGGTAAGAAATATCGAATACAAAGCTTAAACAAGAAAAACGTGATTGCATAAAAAATAGATAGACAAATGAAGTTAATCAAAAAATTAAAATAAGAACAGAAAATCATTAAAATTCGCGATGATTATAACGGAGTATGTAGAATACTCAAACATTTAAAGGAGACGGATTGTTATAAACACACCGTAATTGATTTCGGATCCTTTAGTGTATATATATCCAGTTATCTGAGAATTGTTGATGATTTTAGTGAAAATATCTCCTGTATAGAATAGAGATCTGCTTTATTGGTTAAATACATGCATTGGTTTCGTTATTACTAAGGTGTGGATTGCAGCTTTAAAAATAAAACCTTTAGATTTAAAGAAATCAATGTTAGTCATAATGGCGGATATATCAGCTCATACCTATCTATAATTCATAATGGCGCTGTAATCAATCATTATTGCTGAGAAAATTCTCTTTGAAGTAGACTTGTATACATAGAACTTACCTCAGTTGTAGACATACGTTATATATAAGTTATATTTATATAGATCTGGCGGTTATTGGATTACGGTAAGATTGCTGCCACGTTGTGGAACAACTCTCCGTCGGTACGGAGGTAGTGCGATGTTTCCGGAAATTGGGACGAAATGCCCTTTCTGGTGACGTAATGGTTTATCGCCCCGTTAACAGCAAGGGTCATTTTGAGGCGAGGTCTCCTTGTAGTAGTTGGTGACTACCTCACTGAGCAAAACACGGGCGGCCAAATCTATCAGGGTAAAGTGTCTTGCCCAAGGGTACAACCAGAAAGTTATATGCTACCTTACATATTATACCTGTGGTCTGTGTTAGAGTTAAGGTTATATGCTACCTTACATATTATACCTGTGATTTGTGTTAGAGTTAAGGTTATATGCTACCTTGCATATTATACCTGTGATTTGTGTTAGAGTTAAGGTTATATGCTACCTTACATATTATAGCTGTAATTTTTGTTAGAGTTAAGGGTATATGCTACCTTGCATATTATACCTGTGATTTTTGTTAGAGTTAAGGTTATATGCTACCTTACACATTATACCTGTGGTTTATGTTAGAGTTAAGGTTATATGCTACCTTACATATTATACCTGTGATTTGTGTTAGAGTTAAGGTTATATGCTACCTTACACATTATACCTGTAGGGTAAACGCGAAAGAGATGACGTGTTACGAAATTCGATGTCCCGTATTGTTTTACATTTAAAATAAGAAGCCTATCTCAATGCTCAAATATCTAAATTATCATATTCGCAACTGTTATTTGAAATAACAACGGTTTGAAACTTTGGAAGACGTCGGCTGGCTGGTGCGATTAACTCGTTTAAAATCTTGGATCTGCGCATGTCCCAATCAGTGCCCATTGTTCTTCGTAATGTCTATTGAAGATACTGACAATTAAAATCTAATTGCTACTCGGAATCTAATTAATATCAGGTGTTAATTATAAATGTTGATTCGGACAATTTATCATTGTTCTTGTCTATATTGTTGGAAAGTGTGTATTGTCTCGCGCAGTGCGCGTGCGTAGTTTTTAACAATACTGAATGATTAAAAAAAATAATAAATTACCTTTGAGTGCAAAATACCGGAACTGTTGTACAAGACAATAGATCCAATCTCGCCAAGTTAAGAATTAAATTAGAGACAATTTAGCACAAGACGGATGGCCGGGATTTTATATAATTTTGCCTTGAAGAACATTTATATTCCTCTCCGAAACTGAACGACTTTCCATCAAGATATTTTTGTGAATGAGGAATCGTGAACTTAACATTCGAATGAGGTTTTAAAGAAGAGCTGAACATATCGGAAACTTTTATTATATATTTATTAACGACTTCATGTATATAGGAGATATATCACTAGTGGGTTTCTGTGGACAGATTTTCTGAAAGCGGGTTTTATCTTAAACCTTTCAAACTTTGAATATATCGTCAAATTTAGAAATACAAATTTCTGACATTTCTGTGAAGAAATAATCCAAAATGGTGTCCGGTGCCGTCGCGTCGAGTGGAGGAGGAAGTTCCGTGGGTAAAAACTCCTCGGATAACCCAGGAGACGAGGAGATATTTCTAAACAACTGTCTATACATCCTAATCATCGTCTTTGTAGGATGTTTCATAGTAGCCATGTTTTTTGAAGTCAGGAGGATGCACGCCATGGATGACACTGTCGTGGACGTGATACAAAACGGTACCGTCACGTGACCAAGGTAACTTGATCCTACTTTTTTTTATATTCAATTCTCACTTTCATTTTTTTTAATTTTTTTTTTTAATTTTTCAATAATTCAAATATTCAGGTTTCGCAGAAATTGAAGAGCTTTGGTTTTAATGTGTGTTGTATGATAAGATATATTTGTCCCTAGCGTGGGCCTTGGATAATAAATTTGAATCGGCACACAAGTTCATTTCCGTAACGGTAAACCCCATCTGAAGACATAGATAGATACGAAACATATTAAACGAATTTATAACCATCATCCTTTGTAGAATTTCGCGTATCAAGCACCCTGGGATATAATTGAGGTCACAGTTACCATAAATAGAATGCTCACCATCCTCATCCTACTGATTAAATTTGATATTCGATTCACATGAAATTTTATGGTCTTTTCATTTCCGATTAGATCTGGCGCGAGGGGATTAGTTCTATGACGATATTCTGATATAATACAAAAATATCATGTTGGGTTTCCTCGTCCTCCTCTTCCTCGTCCTCTTCGTCCTCGTCCTCGTCCTCGTCCTCTTCCTGGTCCTCGTCCTGGTCCTTCTCGTCCTCGCCCTCGTCCCTCCTCGTCCTCCTCGTCCTCGTCCACGTCCTCCTCGTCCCCACTTCCTCGTCCTCGTCCTCCTTGCCATCGTCCTCCTTGTCATCGTCCTCCTCGTCCTCCTTGTCCTCGTCTTCGTCCTCGTCCTCCTCTTCCTCGTCCTCCTCGTCCTCGTCCACGTCCTCCTCGTCCCCCACTTCCTCGTCCTCCTTGTCCTCGTCCTCGTCGTCCTCCTCCTCCTCCTCCTCCTCTTCCTCGTCGTCGTCGTCGTCGTCCTCCTCCTCCTCCTCCTCCTCGTCGTCGTCGTCGTCGTCCTCCTCCTCCTCCTCCTCCTCCTCCTCCTCCTCCTCCTCCTCCTCCTCCTCCTCCTCCTCCTCCTCCTCCTCGAGGTCGGGGTTGTAGTCGTCCTCAATATTTGATATATGATATCATTTAGATATATTGTATATATTTTGTTACACATTGAAGTCCCATGTGATGCTATAGATGTTTAATTAATTGGTAATTCTTCCCCCATATCTATACACATTGAAACACTTCCAGGTCTGAGATAAACGATATTAAATTTCTCAATCTGTATACCCAGTCATTCATAATACTGTAAGTCATTGTATTTTTGTGTGCGTTTTATTTTCAAAAAAAAAAACCTTTTAAATTTTGGCCACTAATGCTTGTATTTGCAATTAAGAGGATAGGTTTTAATTTCGCTATTCACACTGAATTATTTTTCGCGAGTGATTTTTTTTTCGAGTAAACGTTTTCAGGGATATCACGCGAAAATTGGTGATACGATCTACAGTTCTATTCTGGACAGTCAGGATATCGTGACATCACAAATGGTAATCTGTAACTTATTAAAGATAATCAAAGTGATGAAAGTTTGAAAAACAACTAAAAGATTAAATCTGATTACAAAAGTATATCTTAAAAGAATAAATCTGATTACAAAAGTATATTTCAAAATATAAATCAATATTTTGATATCTAGTAAATTATTTTTGATATTTTAAAATATCAAGCTGACTGTGTATTTGATAATGGCGGTTCTGATTTTATAGATAGTTAACGCTATTGTCATATGTAACTAATCTTGGGATCTAGCGCTGATTAGACGTGTCAAATATACATGTACATTAAAACCGACCAATTGGCATTCGTGTTTAAAGTGTTGTTTAGTGGCTATTACTTTATTGTTACGCGTTAACAGTGCATGAAACGAACGTATAAAAAAGTTGTGGGGCATCAACAGAACCGATTGATTTTCAGGTCGGTGACGTGCCGGATAACACCAACTTTAGGCTGTACACAGTTTATTTGTGGTTAATATGGAATAGTAAACATCAGAATCTAATGTGACAGCATGCTCCATAAAACATTAATTTCAACAATTGATTTTACGGAAATTTGAGACAGTACACATTTTATTTATACACAATATACATGTAGAATAGTTAATGTCAACCTCTACTTTGACAGCATGTTTTATTACAATTCCAACAAAATTCATCGTAGCTTCATTTAAATAATTGATTATTCAGAAATTTTAGACAATACGCCGTCTGTTAGTAATAAATACAGATTAGTAAACATTAGAATTTACAACTCTTCATGAAATATCATTCCAAATTCCTCGTAGCCACTTTTCAATAATTGAATACTAGTATGTGGTCGATGACACTGGCTAATAAACACAAATGATGTCGAGAGAGCATCCATATTTTTATACCTCCAGATCTGAAGAGCTACACATGGTATCAACAATATTGATATGTTACACAGATACTCAATCAATCGACAGAGATAAATAATTATTTAAAATTAAGTAAAACGGAAGATTTCAAGATTATGAAGTAGATGGAGTATACAAACATAGGGCCGCGATAACTCAGTCCGTAAGAACACAGGGACCTGAGAATTCGTTACAGTCTACGTGTATTTGGACCTTCCTAAGTGTGTATCACAGGGACCTGAGAATTCGTTACAGTCTACGTGTATTTGGACCCTCCTAAGTGTGTATCACAGGGACCTGAGAATCCGTTACAGTCTACGTGTATTTGGACCTTCCTAAGTGTGTATCACAGGGACCTGAGAATCCGTTACAGTCTACGTGTATTTGGACCTTCCTAAGTGTGTATCACAGGGACCTGAGAATCCGTTACAGTCTACGTGTATTTGGACCTTCCAAAGTGTGTATCACAGGGACCTGAGAATTTGTTACAGTCTACGTGTATTTGGACTTTCCTAAGTGTGTATCACAGGGACCTGAGAATTCGTTACAGTCTACGTGTATTTGGACCTTCCTAGTGTGTACCTCAGAATTTGTTACAGTCTACGTGTATTTGGACCTTCCCTAGTGTGTATCACAGGGACCTCAGAATTTGTTACAATCTACGTGTATTTGGACCTTCCCTAGTGTGTATCACAGGGACCTCAGAATTTGTTACAATCTACGTGTATTTGGACCTTCCCTAGTGTGTATCACAGGGACCTCAGAATTTGTTACAGTCTACGTGTATTTGGACCTTCCCTAGTGTGTATCACAGGGACCTCAGAATTTGTTACAGTCTACGTGTATTTGGACCTTCCCTAGTGTGTATCACAGGGACCTCAGAATTTGTTACAATCTACGTGTATTTGGACCTTCCCTAGTGTGTATCACAGGGACCTCAGAATTTGTTACAGTCTACGTGTATTTGGACCTTCCCTAGTGTGTATCACAGGGACCTCAGAATTTGTTACAGTCTACGTGTATTTGGACCTTCCCTAGTGTGTATCACATGGACCTCAGAATTTGTTACAGTCTACGTGTATTTGGACCTTCCCTAGTGTGTATCACAGGGACCTGAGAATTTGTTACAGTCTACGTGTATTTGGACCTTCCTAAGTGTGTATCACAGGGACCTGAGAATTTGTTACAGTCTACGTGTATTTGGACCTTCCTAAGTGTGTATCACAGGGACCTGAGAATTTGTTACAGTCTACGTGTATTTGGACCTATCATAGTGTGTATCACAGGGACCTGAGAATTCGTTACAGTCTACGTGTATTTGGACCTTCCTAAGTGTGTATCACAGGGACCTGAGAATTCGTTACAGTCTACGTGTATTTGGACCTTCCTAAGTGTGTATCACAGGGACCTGAGAATTCGTTACAGTCTACGTGTATTTGGACCTTCCTAAGTGTGTATCACAGGGACCTGAGAATTTGTTACAGTCTACGTGTATTTGGACCTTCCTAAGTGTGTATCACAGGGACCTGAGAATTCGTTACAGTCTACGTGTATTTGGACCTTCCCTAGTGTGTATCACAGGGACCTGAGAATTTGTTACAGTCTACGTGTATTTGGACCTTCCTAAGTGTGTATCACAGGGACCTGAGAATTTGTTACAGTCTACGTGTATTTGGACCTTCCTAAGTGTGTATCACAGGGACCTGAGAATTTGTTACAGTCTACGTGTATTTGGACCTTCCTAAGTGTGTATCACAGGGACCTGAGAATTTGTTACAGTCTACGTGTATTTGGACCTTCCTAAGTGTGTATCACAGGGACTTGAGAATTAGCTACAGTCTACGTGTATTTGGACCTCCCCTAGTGTGTATCACAGGGACATGATAATTTGTTAAATGCTAGTGTATTCGGACCTTCCCTAGTGTGTGTCACAGGGACCTGATAATTTGTTACAGTCTACATGTATTTGGACCTTCCCAAACACACACTAGGTCTATCTTATACAGGGATGTTACACTGGACACACGGCAGTCCATAATTAGGAGGAAAAACCCATAAGTCTGCGACATTTTTACAAGTTTTGTTGATATAAGGAAACCATTTGGAAGACAACAAAGTCGTGAAGGGCCGATCTCGCTCGTCGATGTTTAAGTCTGGAACTCGTTACAGACATTGAGACGTTCACTCAACTGCGATGAGTACTTGTTCAACAGGATATCATTTGTAAGATGAATTACAGCATAAACACATTAGACGTTATAACAACATCTCTTCAAATGTTCACTGTCTAGAACTTTCCCGTCCTGATAGCCCGGCTGTTTTTAAGCAAGGGATATTCAAGATGGACGAGCTCCGGTTTCGAAATTGTGATGTCATTTGTTTTCGGAATATGTTATAATGTTTGAAAAAAAAAAACTTAAAAAAAACATAACATTTAAGTCGCGATTGAACGCTTTTTAAAATGACGGCTATATATAGATAAATGGTTTAAATTTGCATAAAAACAGAAAAAATGTTGATTTCGGGAGGAGATTGGGCATATATATTAATAGTCTCTTTATCTGTTGTTTGTTTGTTTGTTTCGCTCCATGAAAAGCAAGGGTACTTGAGATGTGGGGTCTGATTGTAGTAGTTGGTGACTACCTCACTGAACAACACACTGTATGCCCGTAGCATGCCATCAAGAGCAATTAAGGCAAAGTGTCAAGGACACAACCGAAACATCACAGACGAAACACAAACCGATATTGGTAGGGAGAGTCGAACCACGCACCTCGGATCGTCATCCTGAAGCTACAAGGTTGGGCGCTCTAACAAACTGAAGACTAGGAAGACAATATTCGATTGCATTGCTGGCAGAGGGGTACAAAATGTCTTGATTTCTTGGGCTCTCCCCAATGACCTTCTCACAACGGTAATAGAGTTTCTTAATGTAACGTTATGCAAATCGGGATGAACTGCAATAATGGACAATGGTTACAAGCGTCGCGTCAACACGGACCTAGCGGTCAAATTTCAGTGCTCGTTATTTCTGCCTTCCAGTCCACAGCTCGTCCTAATTAAGGAATTTGGATCGAGTCCAGAGATCTGGACAATGGTACTCCCTAGCCCCGCTGATCCATTAATCATAAATGGGTGCTAGCTTTCGGGCTAGGGCGGGCGTCATTGATCGTCACTAACAACGGTGTATGTGATATTCATTATATAATCATATTTACATAAATACTATCGGCCACACGTCAACAAATTAGAAATCAGTGAGGGTCCACAGGGGGCGCTGGTAGTCCGTGCTATGTCAGTGAACAGCGGCGAGGGTACACAGGGGGCGCAAGTAGTCCTTTATATGTATGTGTCCAGCGGTGACGTTAGAAGTCCGTTTGTACGTACAATATGTAGGTGTTCTGTGGTGGGGGTACAAAGTGGGCGCTAGTAGTCCTTTATATGTATGTCCAGCGGCGAGGTTACGCAGGGGGCGCTTTTAGTCCTTTTGTATGTAGGTGTCCTGCGGTGAGGGTACACATGGGGCGCTAGTAGTCCGTGATATGTCGGTGTCCGGTGGTGAGGGTACACAGGAGCGCTAGTAATCTGTGATTTGTAGGTGAACAGCGGTGAGGGTACACATGGGGCGCTAGTAGTCTGTGATATGTAGGTGAACAGGCGATGAGGGTACACAGGGTGCGCTAGTGGTTCGTGATATGAAGGTGAACAGCGGTGAGGGTACAAAGTGGGCGCTAGTAGTCCGTGACACGTAGGTGTCCGGCGGTGAGGTTACACAGGGGGCGCTAGTGTTACGTGGAATGTGGGTGTCACAGCGACTATAGCTGTGTGAATTTGTTCCTGAGTCACATGTAAAGAATGCCCAAGTATTATTTTAACAGAGGACGTCACTGAATTGTTTAAGTTAGCATCAGTGTGTACAGAGGGCGTTACCAGTCCGGGTGTGTAATGTAACAAAGAGGGCACTACTGGTCTGAGTGTAAACAGTAGACGCTACTACTGGTACAGTCCCATGGCAATATATTGATACATAATGCGCTTATAATTAAGGTTCAGATGTATCCAGAGGCTGCTGTCAGTCTTAGTTTATACAGAGGGCGCCATTAGTCTTACTTGATATAGAGGGTGCTGCTAGTCATATTTGTCACAGAGAGCGCCATTAGTCTTAATTGATGATACAGATGGTGTTACTAAGTTTACAAATAGGGCGCTACCAGTCTTTTTTTATACAGAGGGCGCCACTAGTCTTAGCTGATATAGAAGGCGCTACAAGCCTTAGTTTATACTCAGTAAGGTTAGTCTTGGTATATGCAGAGGGAACGTTTGGTCTTTGTTGGTGCAGAGGGCGCTACTAGTCTAAGTTGACACGGAGGGCGCCACTACTCTATGTTGGTGCAGAGGGCACTATTAGTCTATGCTACAGAGGGCGCTATAAGTATATGAAATGCATCTGGCACTATAAGCATATGTCATAGAAAGGACACTGCAGTAATATGCAGTACAAGTATATGTATATGAGTGAGCTATTAGTTTTAGTTGATACAGAGTGCGCGATTAGCATAAGTTGATTCAGGGGGCACTATAGGGGGCGCTACTAGTATTAGTTCATACAGAGGGCGCTACTAGTGTCAGTTTATACAGAAGGCGCTACTAGTCTTAGTTTACACAGAGGGCGCTACTAGTCTTAGTTTACACAGAGGGCGCTACTAGTATCAGTTTATACAGAGGGCGCTACGTGTGTAACGTAGATCATCTGAACTGATCGAAGAAATCTCCTCCGACTGACAAATACCCAATTTAAGTCTGTGCCTATGAATATTTAATGTAACCAGGTCCACTTTGTCGTTGATCAATCGAATGGACGACAGTTATAGTGCAAGTATTGGGAGATTCTATATGTTTTTCTCCAGACGGTAACCTCTAATTTTTGGACCACATGTACTGTGCGAATCCGGTTTGAAGTGTGAAGTGTAATCACAGCCATGATAGGCAATATTTTCCCTTCATGAATATTTAAATTTAGAGTCAAGAATCTATAGTTTGGGTGTTAAAACTCTCCTGTAACCTACATGAAAAATGGCAATGAGCTCACAAAACGAAAAAATAATCAATCGTAAAAAAAAAAAGATAAATGAAATGATAAAAAGGAAAAGAAATTAAGTAACTGAATAATCGAAAATAAGTTCAATCCCCTTTCAAATCACAATAAACTCGCCCATGAAATGGGGAGACGAACAGGCTTTCACAAATCCTTGCCTTTTCTGTATATTGTAAATCAGACAGCTTAAGTAATTACAAATAAATCAAATATTTAGAATCAAACATTGAGAGTTATTCTGATATTTTGGCTTGAACATTCTCAGGGAATGAAAATGAACTTAAGGATAAACGGTTGAAATACCATGGATTCAAAATAACCCCAAAGACAAGTTATGTGTAGAATTTAAACAAAAAGGATGTTATTTATAAGCAATCGACTTTTGTAACAGGTTTCTGACAATACCATGCAATTTTAGTATCGGATCTGTTTTGAAAATGAATTGCGAAAATAATTTTGTATTTATTCGCATCATTTATGGATTATTTTTATTTCCGGTTTTAATGATAAACTTATTGTTTAAGAAGGAGCTATGATTAACATGCCACGCGTGCTGGGCCTCGAACTCGCGACTTTCTCTCTCGGAGTCGGCATACTACCACCAGGTAAAGGGAAATTCCCGCTAGTCTTAACTAACTAAATACTCCCTCATTAAGGCTTCTTCACCAAGCAGACGAAACTCAGGTTCTTTGGCTCCATGGAGACCTCTCGATCTCCCCCGAAATATTAGATTCCGAATGGTCAATAGCTAATAACCTTCCACGTTAGGTTCCGAACAGCTGATCTCTTGTTCTCTGATCAGACAACCTACCCATAGAGACTAAAAGGGAAATTCACACAAGCCTAGAGTAGTAAGTTGGCGTATGTTCTCAGCATTAACACTTTGAAACTATCACCACCGGTTTCGGGATTAATGGTATTTTTACAGATGAAGTTGACAATACTTGACAAGTGTGTATAGGTTTTGCTGTTTTTGTTGATACGATTGACAATACTCGACAAAAACGTCTATGTTATTGTCTGCTGTTAATGAAGATAATACAAAAAATGTACATATATTTATTTTTTGTGTGATTAAGTTGACAACACTTGACAAAATCGTCTATGTTTTTGTGTGCTGTTAATTAAGATACTTTAAAAACATTATATATTTATTTTTTGTGTGTGATTAAGTTGACAATACTATTTTTCTATTTGTTGTTGGTTAAGCTGACAATACTAAGTCATTATTGATCGTCTCTACAATACCCTCATACTTACTTCACAGGTCATAACAATAATACACCCCTCCAGAGCCCTCCATTAACAGGCTGTAAACAGGCTGTAAACATACTGTAAACACTATCATAGCTAAACTCTGCCCCACATCTTAAACACTAAAGCATAGCGTTATAAATACATATATGTAAATATAGCAATATCGTTTCATAGTAATTAAAAACGAACAAATATAAACATCATCACAGTCGAAATTATATTATCTTTGAATATTTTTCACAAAAATACTTATTTGCCAACACAAATATTCAAGAACGAATTTTAATTATTGTATTAGTTTCCATAAAGCCAACCAAACTTTGTACAAATGGTTCGCGGTCACCTCGGTGCTATTACGACGTCAGAATTCTGGCTTTTGTAGTGAGTCTGTAGACCATGGTAAAAGATACCGGTTCTCACTGGGGGAGTCAGGTATTAATTCGGTATTGATATAACAAAAAATAACTGTACATTACATACGTAACTGGACAGAGAATAGAGAAAGGCTGGCACCTTTTGATACCGAAACGCAAAAAATATCGCTCCAAGATTTTTATAGTTGGATGTAGAATAACGTGATAGCTAGAATGTGGCGTTGACAGACGTTTTTGTCTGATGTAAATACAATAAAACGGAAATAGGCGATCGATTTTATGACTTGAAAGAGAAAGGGTCAGCATTTTTATACCGACAACAATAAAACGTCAAGATAAAATAAATAAATACCGATTTTCGTTTAAAATAATATCCAGGGGTTTCCACCAGACGTGTTTCCTTTTACGCTGTTATAATGAGCTGGTTTGCTAGTTAAACACTGTAAAACATGTCAATGAGTTTTGTTGTTTAATGTTTTTATTGTTTGTTGTATCGATAGTCCCTACATCTTCTTGTGTATTGACAATATGCTATACTTACTTACTTGTCAATACATTGACAATATTCATATTTCCTTGACAGTCAATATATTAAAAATATGCTATGGTTACGTGCTTCTCTATGTATTGACAATATGAATTGACTACTTATTTGTCGAAACATTGACAATATGCTATACTTACTTGCTTGTCAATGCATTGACACTATGTTATGGTTACGTGCTTCTTAATGTATTGGCAATATGATTTGACTACTTATTTGTCAATGTATTGAAGATATGCTATGGTTACTTAATTTGTCTATAACTCGATGTATCTATGGTAACGGCAAGCGATCACCGTTTCAGGTTTCACATTTCTAAAGACGAGCGTTTATTCAAAATCGATAGACTATGATGGGCCGCGGTGGCCGAGTGGTTAAGGTGTCCCGACACTTTATCACTAGCCCTCCACCTCTGGATCGCGAGCTCGAAACCTACGTGGGGCAGTTGCCAGGTACTGACCTTAGGTCGGTGGTTTTTCTCCGGGTACTCCGGCTTTCCTCCACCTCCAAAACCTGGCACGTCCTTAAATGACCCTGGCTGTTAATAGGACATTAAACAAAATAAACCAAACCAAAGATAGACTATGAAAATATGAACAAAAGAAATATTCACACAATTACAAAGTACAAAACAACAAGGACCACGTGTTTCAGAAGAGTGAGCGTTATCTGCTTCATCGATTATATCTTTGACGTAAATCTTGGTTAAATCCGAGAAATGTCAAGCTTCTTAGCTAAGAGCCGTGGATATTTCATGGTGATCTTCGAACATATTGAAATGTATATGACACAAATATATTTTCAATAAGATAATGATGGAAAACATTCCCCTTTCTCATCACGATCATCAATCGGAATGGAACATTTTGATTTACGTTCCTGCAAGTATTTGGAATTTTCAAGGAAATTGTGATATAAGAACCAGCCTTTGCATATAAAATGTATTAGGACACGCTAGCATTGCATGTTGGGAAAGCAAGAGTGTTGCTATCCAGAAAGAAGAACCCGTCAAAAACCAAAACGATACAGACATACGAATCACAGTTCTATCATACAGCTTGGCTTGCTGCTATTCCTGTGGGTTAGGTTGTAAGAAAAGAGGAACTAACGTTATTTATTTAGACGTTTTTTAAAAGTATATCCGACAGACATTATCGTTACATTTGAGATAACACGTGGGATCTCTGTTCGCACGTGCCGTTCCCGTTTCACATCTCTCAACGTCAGTCTAATTGTCCTTGGGTGCTGTGGAGGTGTTACCAAAGAACGGAAGACTCCAAGAGTAAATTTAACGAATCGTCAAAACGTACTGGAATCGTTTATATCTTAAAATACTTTCGCTCAAGAAGCATTTTAAATGAAATGTATTATAAATGAGCTGGCGTGTTGAGCGTTACGTTGAAATGTTCCACTAACTCTTGTGATGATATCAAACAGATGGTTATTTAGAACGTTGTTCTCTTCAAACAGCCGGCTATATATCAATCGTAAATATGTAACTTAGACAAGAAAATTTAGAATTATTTAGGAATTGTTTGTTATGAAAAATTCGTCATACGATAACAAACAAAGAAGTTTTGATAAATTGATATTAACAGCCAGGGTCATTTAAGTACGTGCCAGGATTTGGAGGGGGAGGAAAGCTGGAATATCCGGAAAAACCATCGGCCTACGGTCAGTCCCCGGCAACTGCCCCACGTAGGTTTCGAACTTACAACCCAGAGGTGGAGGACTAGTGATAAAGTGTCGGGACACCTTAACCACCCAGAGGTGGAGGGCTAGTGATAAAGTGTCGGGACACCTTAACCACTCGGCCACCCCCATTCAAGATATCAATGTACTTCGTAATAAGGTTAGTTAAATTCGGGATGTTCATGTACTTCGTAATAAGGTTAGTTAAATTCGGGATGTTCATGTACTTCGTAATAAGGTTAGTTAAATTCGGGATGTTCATGTACTTCGTAATAAGGTTAGTTAAATTCGGGATGTTCATGTACTTCGTAATAAGGTTAGTTAAATTCGGGATGTTCATGTACTTCGTAATAAGGTTAGTTAAATTCGGGATGTTCATGTACTTCGTAATAAGGTTAGTTAAATTCGGGATGTTCATGTACTTCGTAATAAGGTTAGTTAAATTCGGGATGTTCATGTACTTCGTAATAAGGTTAGTTAAATTCGGGATGTTCATGTACTTCGTAATAAGGTTAGTTAAATTCGGGATGTTCATGTACTTCGTAATAAGGTTAGTTAAATTCGGGATGTTCATGTACTTCGTAATAAGGTTAGTTAAATTCGGGATGTTCATGTACTTCGTAATAAGGTTAGTTAAATTCGGGATGTTCATGTACTTCGTAATAAGGTTAGTTAAATTCGGGATGTTCATGTACTTCGTAATAAGGTTAGTTAAATTCGGGATGTTCATGTACTTCGTAATAAGGTTAGTTAAATTCGGGATGTTCATGTACTTCGTAATAAGGTTAGTTAAATTCGGGATGTTCATGTACTTCGTAATAAGGTTAGTTAAATTCGGGATGTTCATGTACTTCGTAATAAGGTTAGTTAAATTCGGGATGTTCATGTACTTCGTAATAAGGTTAGTTAAATTCGGGATGTTCATGTACTTCGTAATAAGGTTAGTTAAATTCGGGATGTTCATGTACTTCGTAATAAGGTTAGTTAAATTCGGGATGTTCATGTACTTCGTAATAAGGTTAGTTAAATTCGGGATGTTCATGTACTTCGTAATAAGGTTAGTTAAATTCGGGATGTTCATGTACTTCGTAATAAGGTTAGTTAAATTCGGGATGTTCATGTACTTCGTAATAAGGTTAGTTAAATTCGGGATGTTCATGTACTTCGTAATAAGGTTAGTTAAATTCGGGATGTTCATGTACTTCGTAATAAGGTTAGTTAAATTCGGGATGTTCATGTACCTCATAATCAAGTTAGATAGATTTGGAATGTTAACGTACATGTACTTCGTAATAAGGTTAGTTAAATTCGGGATGTTCATGTACTTCGTAATCAAGTTAGATAGATTTGGGATGTTAACGTACATGTACTTCGTAATAAGGTTAGATAAATTCCGGATAACGTGCTTCGTAATAAGCATAGATTCGTGATAAGCCAGTCCGTCTGAAGAACGTTTTACTGAATATACATATATAACATAGTAATACAATGAAGAAGGAAGACAACTTTATGACTCGTGCCCTGACCGGGCCTCGAGAACACGATATACGGCACCCAATCGCCTAGCCAGAAATACCTGCAGCATAGACCACTACGCCACACCAACGTTCTTAAAAAGAAGAACGTTTCAGTGGCGCAGTGATAGTCGGCCCGATACCCTGGTGTGATCACTGTGGAAGTCGTCTATAAGATGATATGAATACCTGGATCGCAATGTATAAACATATATGGATGTGAATTGTTCACATATTATAAATATTCATCACAGTACAACTTACCGTCGTTGTTGTACTGTGATGAAGGATACATATATACTATCAAGCTGAATCCAAGGACGTCTATATTCTATTTTCAGTTTTCGGTAATTATAAATGATGACAAATATATTCTGGGACAAATTAGGTTTGATATCTCAAGCGTCAAAGTTTAGTAAGCTTTGTGATTCATTCAAGAAATTTCTTCTTCTCATTTTAAGAATCATCTCATCAATAAACTCCTATATCGATCATTGGAATTTTAATTCAAGATAAAAAATACTATTGATGAGAAAAACCTCTTAAAACTTGTTATACATTATTTATCCAGTTTCCGGTTACCGTAGTTATGATAAAATACTTAAACGCTTGGCGTATCGCGTGCATTCATCAAATATCGAAAAACTAAAACAAGATAAAATGATAAATTTTCAATTATTTCCAATCATCATGATGGAGTACAGAGAAAACAGTTATCATCCTGTATATGTTTGTCAAATATAGAAAAAAATCAACATGTATTCATGTATTTTTTTCTATTTTTGTCGCTATGTGAATAAAAAACAAAGACGTAGCTTGTTTGGAAATATCTTTCCACATGGAAACAAGCAATCTATCTCCATTTTCGTGTCATCAAACAAAAACTAACACTGACCAATCTTATTTCCCCTTGCTGTTGTGACGATGACACGCGACCGGCTAAACTGGGATCAGTAGAAAGGACACATTTTGTTTTGCGCGGGATATTTTTGGTCCAGCGGCTGGATACGATACATATAACACTGTCATTAGTAGATATGGTTACCGCTGATACATAAATAGCATTACTATGGAATGGTTTATGTCAGCAGTAGACAAGTGTGACTCTGCAATGGAATGTTGATCTAATACAGGCCCAACCTACACTTTCCCTAGTGCACCACGCGCGCTGGTCACTGATCGATGGTACATAAGGTCCCTATAGACCGCGGGGCAGGTGATGAGATGGTTGGAGGTATGAACAACAGATGATTGCTTCAATAGTATACATACTGCTAATCAACAATAGTTATAGAGTCATGGCCTTTGATCTCATGAGGACGGGAGGGGGCAGTTCAATAGGATTTTTGTCGAGTAAACCTGGTAGAAAATGCAGAATGCACTTGTGGTAGTCCTTGTATGGAGGTATATTTCTGCCATCGATTGCCGACTTACGACTGAAAGATGTCGACATAATTATTTCAGGCCCTTGTGCAAATGCCTTTCATTTTTTCTTTGTCTGTCCACATTATGTTATGTAAAGACGTTTACTTTTTCTTAGTCTCTAGAATTTAGATGTAGCTATAAACTTAAAGTTACTTCTTCCTGGAAACGAGCATCTGCCCCTATAAAGGCAAAGTGGTTATAGAGTTGTCTACATAGAATGGAGTATTCCGAATCCATAAGTGACTGTAAATGTATTTATTATGGCTCACTCGAATTTCAGCGCATTGCTCAATTTAAATTCTTTAGTGAGATGATTAATCGGCGCGTATCGCAAGTACAGGTATAACACAATATACAGAAATCGTAATCAAGTACAGGTATAACACAATATACAGAAATCGTAATCAAGTACAGGTATAACACAATATACAGAAATCGTAATCAAGTACAGGTATAACACAATATACAGAAATCGTAATCAAGTACAGGTATAACACAATATACAGAAATTGTAATCAAGTACAGGTATAACACCACAATATACAGAAATCGTAATCAAGTACAGGTATAACACAATATACAGAAATCGTAATCAAGTACAGGTATAACACAATATACAGAAATTGTAATCAAGTACAGGTATAACACCACAATATACAGAAAATCGTAATCAAATACAGGTATAACACAATATACAGAAATCGTAATCAAGTACAGGTATAACACCACAATATACAGAAATCGTAATCAAATACAGGTATAACACAATATACAGAAATCGTAATCAAGTACAGTATACAGAAATCGTAATCAAGTACAGGTATAACACCACAATATACAGAAATCGTAATCAAATACAGGTATAACACAATATACAGAAATCGTAATCAATGCAATTAATAAGCGGAATGCTTTTAACTCCGAAAAACGATAAAAACACATTACCGTTAAAATTAAATAACCACTAAAATAATATCACCACTAAAATAAGATTACCACAAAAACAATATTACTACTAAGATAGGATTACCACTTAAACAATATTACCACTTAAATCAGATTAGCAATCAAATAAGAATACTTCAAAACTAAGATAACCACTTAAATGAGTTTACGACTAAAATAAGATTACCACTAAAATGAGATTACGACTAAAACAATATTACCACTTCAATCAGATTCGCAATCAAATAAGAATACTTCTAAAATAAGATTACCACTAAAATAAGATTACCACTAAAATAAGATTACCACTAAAGTGAGATTACGACTAAAACAATATTACCACTTCAATCAGATTAGCAATCAAATAGGAATACTTCTAAAATAAGATTACCACTAAAATAAGATTACCACTTAAATAAGATTACCACTAAAATGAGATTACGACTAAAACAATATTACCACTTTAATCAGATTAGCAATCAAATAAGAATACTTCTAAAATAAGATTACCACTAAAATAAGATTACCACTAAAATGAAATTACGACTTAAACAATATTACCACTTAAATCAGATTAGCAATCAAATAAGAATACTTCTAAAATAAGATTACCACTAAAATGAAATTACGACTAAAACAATATTACCACTTAAATCAGATTAGCAATCAAATAAGAATACTTCTAAAATAAGATAACCACTAAAATGAAATTACGACTAAAACAATATTACCACTTAAATCAGATTAGCATCAAATAAGAATACTTCTAAAATAAGATTACCACTAAAATGAAATTACGACTAAAACAATATTACCACTTAAATCAGATTAGCAATCAAATACGAATACTTCTAAAATAAGATAACCACTAAAAAGGTAGCAGCTATAATAAGATTACCGTTTAAATAACATTATCACTAAAAAGATTACAGCTAAAACAAGTATGTTTGCAGTATTTAAAACATCTGAAAATGCATCGCTTTACAGAGGGAAGCTGACTTTAAATGTGATTGTATGTCTCAGAATAGAAATGATGAAACAAGTACTGTTAAGAATAACGCGGATCCACTGTAGTCATCCATTACTACATCAACTCTGCTGGATGATGAAGCTGTAAGATGGAAATAATTGGATTGGTCATACATTACCTACAGTTGGAACAACGGCAGGCCATATTTACTGCTGTAAAAAAGCCATAGATTATTGTACCAGTAAACCGTGTTGATAGATTTGGTAGTCTCTGCTGTGTTGGCCGAGGCGAGCTATCTTAACCATTTCTTTACTGTAATGTTAAAACACATTGACGGATCCACATACCTCCGTAGTATAAAAAGACAATACTTTCCATTAATCTTACATTGGATAGATGTTATCACTTCAAGGCCAAACCACACTTAGAGTTGTATATATCTCAGCAGTTTTTAAAAAGAGGATGTTTTTAGCTAAACACAAACTGGATACATTGACTTTACTATGGGAAAAGTGTATTGAGGGAATCCAAAGTTTCTGAAATGGTGGCCAAACCGAGAAATATTTCCCGCTAAACGTGATACAATTGAGGGAATCCAAACTCTCTTAAGTGTTAGCCGTATAGGACACATGAACTATTGCGATCGACGTTTTCCATTTCAATCACATTGGATAGATAGACTTCACCACAAAGTTAACATTTATAAACAGATTTAAAAACCTTCGCCATATTGAAATAAGTTTGCTATGACGATACAGAGTATCTGTAAATTAAAATATCTTGGCAGTGGTAACCGAAGCGAAAGAGGTTTGTCATTAAATACACTATGGAAACATGAACTTAACTATAGCTGTACTGATGTATTCAGAAGTATTGATAAATCTTCGGAAGACGTGTTGACGGATGTGACTAACATGTAATATTGAATGCTAAGTACTTCATATGCTGAAGAGTCGGTAGACTCAGTAATAATGAAGAACTAGAAATCAATTAAAACCTATTAACTACACGTTCATGACCTATTAACTACACGTTCATGACATAATAACTACACGTTCATGACATATTAACTACATGTTTCTGACCTATTAACTACACGTTCATAACCTATTAACTACACGTTCATGACCTATTAACTACACGTTCATGACCTATTAACTACACGTTCCTGACCTATTAACTACACGTTCATGACATAATAACTACACGTTCATGACCTATTAACTACACGTTCATGACCTATTAACTACACGTTCATGACCTTTTAAGTACACGTTCATGACCTATTATCTATACTGTCATGACCTATTAACTACACGTTCATGACCTATTAACTACACGATCATGACCTTTTAACTACACGTTCATGACCTATTAACTACACGTTCATGACCTATTATCTATACTGTCATGACCTATTAACTACACGTTCATGACCTATTAACTACACGTTCATGACCTGTTAACTACACGTTCATGACCTATTAACTACACGTTCATGACCTATTAACTACACGTTCATGACCTTTTAACTACACGTTCATGACCTATTAACTATACATTCATGACCTATTAACTACACAATCATGACCTATTATCTATACATTCATGACCTATTAACTACACGTTCATGACCTATTAATTACACGTTCATGACCTATTAACTACACGTTCATGACCTATTAACTATACATTCATGACCTATTAACTACACAATCATGACCTATTAACTACACGTTCATGACCTATTATCTATACATTCATGACCTATTAACTACACGTTCATGACCTATTATCTATACATTCATGACCTATTAACTACACGGTCATGACCTATTAATTACACGTTCATGACCTATTAACTACACGTTCATGACCTATTAACTACACGTTCATGACCTATTAACTACACGTTCATGGCCTATTAACTACACGTTCATGACCTATTAACTACACGTTCATGACCTATTAACTACACGTTCCTGACCTATTAACTACACGTTCATGACATAATAACTACACGTTCATGACCTATTAACTATACGTTCATGACCTTTGAACTACACGTTCATGACCTTTTAACTACACGTTCATGACCGATTAACTATACGTTCATGACCTATTAATTACACGTTCCTGACCCTTTAAGTACACGTTCATGACATATATACTACACATTCATGACCTATTTACTACACGTTCATGACCTATTAACTACACGTTCATGACCTATTAACTACACGTTCATGACCTATTAACTACACGATTATGACCTTTTTACTACACGTTCATGACCTATTAACTACACGTTCATGACCTATTAACTACACGTTCATGACCTATTAACTACACGTTCATGACCTATTAACTACACGTTCATGACCTATTAACTACACGTTCATGACCTATTAACTACACGTTCATGACCTATTAACTACACGTTCATGACCTTTTAACTACACGTTCATGACCGATTAACTATACGTTCATGACCTATTAATTACACGTTCCTGACCTTTTAAGTACACGTTCATGGCCTATTTACTACACGTTCATCACCTTTTAACTACACGTTCATGACCTATTAACTACACGTTCATGACCTATTAACTATACGTCCATGACCTATTAATTACACGTTAATAACCTAATAACTACATGTTTATGACCTATTAACTACACGTTCATGACCTTTTAACCACACGTTCATGACCTATTAATTATACGTTCATGACCTATTAACTATACGTTCATGGCCTATTTACTACACGTTCATGACCTATTAACTACACGTTCATGACCTATTAACTACACGTTCATGACCTATCAACTACACGTTCATTACGTATTAACTACACGTTCATGACCTATTAACTACACGTTCATGACCTATCAACTACACGTTCATTACGTATTAACTACACGTTCATGACCTATTAACTACACGTTCATGACCTATTAACTACACGTTCATGACCTATTAACTACACGTTCATGACCTATTAACTACACGTTCATGACCTATTAACTACACGTTCATTACGTATTAACTACACGTTCATGACCTTTTAACCACACGTTCATGACTTATTAACTACACGTCCATGACCTATTAACTACACATTCATGATCTATTAATTACACGTTCATTACGTATTAACTACACGTTCATGCCTTATTAACTATACGTTCATAACCTATTTCCACACGTTCATGACCTATTAACTATACGTTTATGACCTATTAACTATACTTTCATGACCTATTAACTACACGTTAATAACCTATTAACTATACGTTCATGGCCTAATAACTACACGTTCATAACCTATTTCCACACGTTCATGACCTAATAACTACACGCTCATGACCTATTAACTACAAGTTCATAACCTATTAACTATACGTTCATAACCTATTTCCACACGTTCATGACCTATTAACTATACATTCATGACCTATTAACTACACGTTCATGACCTTTTAACTACACGTTCATGACCTTTTAACCACACGTTCATGACCTATTAGCTACACGTTCATGACCTATTTACTACACGTTCATGACCTATTAACTATACATTCATGACCTATTAATTACACGTTCATGACCTTTTAACTACACGTTCATGACCTTTTAACTACACGTTCAAGACTTATTAAATTCACGTTCATGACCTATTAACTACACGTCCATAACCTATTAACTACACGTTCATAACCTATTAACGATTCGTTCATGACCTATTAACTATACGTTCATAACCTATTAAATATACGTTCATGACCTGTTAACTACACGTCCATAACCTATTAACTACACGTTCATGACCTATTAACTACACGTTCATAACCTATTAACGATTCGTTCATGACCTATTAACTATACTTTCATAACCTATTAACTATACGTTAGATGCTTACACTTTAATTGTATGTACTGAAGTATATGTAGAGGTGGTAGAGGAAACCCGTGCTTTATTAAATACTCCATGCCTTTATGAGTTTATTTTAATGGTTTGGTTCATTGACTTTAAACTTCCTTCAAGGTTTGAAAGAAGAAAACCGATATATTTCATTACTGTTATCGATAGATTACAATGGGTTCGCCTTGTTGAAAGACGAAACCGGTATTTTTCATTCATAAATACACAACGGATAGGCCGAGTTTACAACATCCGTGATATGTATTGATATTTTTAAAGTCTTCCAAGTGCTGACTAAAGCCGGGATGTATCTATTAAGTATGCATTAGATGTTTAACTAAAACGTAAAAAATGTCGATACATTTCAAAGACTTCTCAGTGTTAAATGTTCATTGGATTAAAAGGAGTTTACTCTTACGCGTTATTAAATATTGCCATTATCGCAACGTTAACCAAGACACGTGATCTATAGAGTAAACCGAGACACGTGATCCACAGTGTTCACCAAGACACGTGATCTACAGTGTTAACCGAGACACGTGATATACAATGTTAACCAAGTCACGTGATCTACAGTGTTAACCAAGGCACGTGATCCATAGTGTTAACCAAGGCACGTGATCCACAGTGTTAACCAAGACACGTGATCCACAGTGTTAACCAAGACACGTGATCCACAATGTTAACCAAGACACGTGATCCACAGTGTTAACCAAGACACGTGATCCACAGAATTAACCAACACACGTGATCTACAATGTTAACCAAGACACGTGATCTACAGTGTTAACCGAGACACGTGATATACAATGTTAACCAAGTCGCGTGATCCACAGTGTTAACCAAGGCACGTGATCCACAGTGTTAACCAAGGCACGTGATCCACAGTGTTAACCAAGACACGTGATCCACAGTGTTAACAAAGACACGTGATCCACAGAATTAACCAACACACGTGATCTACAGTGTTAACAAAGACACGTGATCTACAGTGTTAACAAAGTCACGTGATCTACAGTGTTAACCAAGACACGTGATCAACAGTGTTAACCAAGACAAGTGATCTACAGTGTTAACCGAGACACGTGATCTACAGTGTTAACCGAGACACGTGATCTACAGTGTTAACCAAGACACGTGATCCACAGTGTTAACCAAGACACGTGATCCACAGTGTTAACTAAGGCACGTGATCTACAGTGTTAACCAAGACACGTGATCCACAGTGTTAACTGAGACACGTGATCTACAGTGTTCACCGAGACACTTGATCTACTGTGTTAACCGAGACACGTGATCTACAGTGTTAACAAGACACGTGATCCACAGTGTTAACCAAGTCACGTGATCTACAGTGTTTACCAAGACACGTGATCGACAGTGTTAACTGAGACACGTGATCTACAGTGTTAACAAGACACGTGATCCACAGTGTTAACCGAGACACGTGATATACAGTGTTAACCAAGTCACGTGATCTACAGTGTTAACCGAGACACGTGATCTACAGTGTTAACCAAGACACGTGATCTACAGTGTTAACAAGACACGTGATCTACAGTGTTAACCGAGACACGTGATCTACAGTGTTAACAAGACACGTGATCCACAGTGTTAACCAAGACACGTGATCTACAGTGTTAACCAAGACACGTGATCTACAGTGTTAACTAAGACACGTGATCCACAGTGTTAACCGAGACACGTGATCCACAGTGTTAACCAAGACACGTGATCTACAGTGTTAACCGAGTCACGTGATCTAAAGTGTTAACCGAGACACGTGATCCCCAGTGTTAACAAGACACGTGATCTACAGTGTTAACCAAGACACGTGATCTACAGTGTTAACCAAGACACATGATCTACAGTGTTAACCAAGGCACGTGATCTACAGTGTTAACAAAGACACGTGATCTACAGTGTTAACAAAGTCACGTGATCTACATTGTTAACCGAGACACGTGATCTATAGTGTTAACCGAGACACGTGATCTACAGTGTTAACAAGACACGTGATCCACAATGTTAACCAAGTCACGTGATCTACAGTGTTTACCAAGACACGTGATCGACAGTGTTAACTGAGACACGTGATCTACAGTGTTAACCAACACACGTGATCTACAGTGTTAACCAAGACACGTGATCTACTGTTTTAACCAAGACACGTGATCTACAGTGTTCACCAAGACACGTGATCTACAGTGTTTACCAAGACACGTGATCGACAGTGTTAACTGAGACACGTGATCCACAGTGTTAACCAAGACAAGTGATCTAAAGTGTTAACCTAGACACGTGATCCACAGTGTTAACGAAGACACGTGATCTACTGTGTTAACCAAGACACGTGATCAACAGTGTTAACAAGACACGTGATCCACAGTGTTAACCAAGTCACGTGATCTACAGTGTTAACCAAGACACGTGATCCACAGTGTTAACCAAGTCACGTGATCTACAGTGTTAACCAAGACACGTGATCTACAGTGTTAACCGAGTCACGTGATCCAGTGTTAACAAGACACGTGATCTACAGTGTTAACAAGACACGTGATCCACAGTGTTAACCGAGACACGTGATCTACAGTGTTAACCAAGTCACGTGATCTACAGTGTTAACCAAGTCACGTGATCTACAGTGTTAACCAAGACACGTGATCCACAGTGTTAACCAAGACACGTGATCCTCAGTGTTAACCAAGACACGTGATCTACAGTGTTAACCGAGACACGTGATCTACAGTGTTAACCAAGCGGGTAATCTACAGTGTAAACCAAGACACGTGATCTACAGTGTTAACCAAGACACGTGATCCACAGTGTTAACTGATACACGTGATCTACAGCGTTAACCAAGGCACGTGATCCACAGTGTTAACAAGACACGTGATCTACAGCGTTAACCAAGACACGTGATCCACAGTGTTAACAAGACACGTGATCTACAGCGTTAACCAAGACACGTGATCCAGTGTTAACAAGACACGTCATCTACAGTGTTATCCGAGACACGTGATCTACAGTGTTAACCGAGACACGTGATATACAGTGTTAACCAAGACACGTGATCAAGTGTTAACAAGACACGTGATCCACAGTGTTAACTGAGACACGTAATCCACAGTGTTAACCAAGACATGTGATCCACAGTGTTAACCAAGACACGTGATCCACAGTGTTAACAAAGACACGTGATCTACAGTATTAACAAAGACACGTGATCTACAGTGTTAACCAAGACACGTGATCTACAGTGTTAACAAAACACGTGATCAACAGTGTTAACCAAGACACGTGATCTACAGTGTTAACTAAGACACGTGATCCACAGTGTTAACCGAGACACGTGATCTACAGTGTTAACAAGACACGTGATCTACAGTGTTAACCAAGACACGTGATCTACAGTGTTAACCAAGACAAGTGATCTAAAGTGTTAACCAAGACACGTGATCTACAGTGTAAACCGAGTCACGTGATCTAAAGTGTTAACCGAGTCACGTGATCTAAAGTGTTAACCGAGACACGTGATCCACAGTGTTAACCAAGACACGTGTCCACAGTGTTTACCAAGACACGTGATCTACAGTGTTAACCGAGTCACGTGATCTAAAGTGTTAACCAAGACACGTGATCTACTGTGTTAACCAAGACACGTGATCCACAGTATTAACCGAGACACGTGATCCACAGTGTTAACCGAGTCACGTGATCTACAGTGTTAACAAAAACAGGTGATCCACAGTGTTAACCGAGACACGTGATCTACAGTGTTACCAAGACACGTGATCTACAGTGTTAACCAAGACACGTGATCTACTGTGTTAACCAAGACACGTGATCTACTGTGTTAACCAAGACACGTGATCTACAGTGTTAACCGAGTCACGTGATCTAAAGTGTTAACCGAGACACGTGATCCACAGTGTAAACTAAGACACATGATCTACAGTGTTAACCAAGACACGTGATCTACAGTGTAAACTAAGACACGTGATCTACAGTGTTTACCAAGACACGTGATCTACAGTGTTAACCGAGACACGTGATCTACAGTGTTAACCGAGACACGCGATCAACAGTGTTAACCGAGACACGTGATCTCCAGTGTTTACCAAGACACGTGATCTACAGTGTTTACCAAGACACGTGATCTACAGTGTTAACGGAGACACGTGATCCACAGTGTTAACTAAGACACGTGATCTACAGTGTTAACCTAGTCACGTGATCCACAGTGTTAACCGAGACACGTGATCTACAGTGTTTACCAAGACACGTGATCTACTGTGTTAACCAAGACACGTGATCTACAGTGTTTACCAAGACACGCGATCTACAGTGTTAACCGAGACACGTGATCTACAGTGTTAACCGAGACACGCGATCAACAGTGTTAACCGAGACACGTGATCTACAGTGTTTACCAAGACACGTGATCTACAGTGTTAACCTAGTCACGTGATCCACAGTGTTAATCGAGACACGTGATCTACAGTGTTTACCAAGACACGTGATCTACTGTGTTAACCAAGACACGTGATCTACAGTGTTAACCAACACACGTGATCTACAGTGTTAACCAAGACACGTGATCTACAGTGTTTACCAAGACACGTGATCTACAGTGTTTACCAAGACACGTGATCTACAGTGTTAACAAGACACGTGATCTACAGTGTTAACCGAGACACGTGATCGACAGTTTTAACAAAGACACGTGATCTACAGTGTTAACCAAGACACGTGATCTACAGTGTTAACCAAAACACGTGATCTACTGTGTTAACCAAGACACGTGATCTACTGTGTTAACCGAGACACGTGATCTACAGTGTTAACCAAGACACGTGATCTACTGTGTTAACCGAGACACGTGATATACAATGTTAACCAAGTCACGTGATCCACAGTGTTAACCAAGACACGTGATCTACAGCGTTAACCGAGTCACGTGATCTACAGCGTTAACCGAGACATGTGATACACAGTGTTTTCACTAACGAGACAGTTTATTGTCAGTCTGACAGTGTTAACCGAGACAGGTTATCTATCTATTTATTGTCCTTTTGTGTGCAAGGAGTTTACTGTACCTCGATAATATATTGACAGTCTTACAGTGTTCACAGAGGCTACCAATGTTTCCATTTGCATACGGATTTCATCATACATCAACATTTGTGGCGATTTGGACAAGTTATTTGCAGTAACGGAGAATATAGACTTTAAAATTCTATATACCAACTGGATTGATACTTGAGTGTGGTTTGAATCATTAACCAAATATTGACTTAAAAAGTTGTTTAACTAACATTATAAAAAATAGGAAATTGGAACTTTCAAAGAAGTATTATCTTGTATTGGAATTATGTATCGATGTAAGTGTTCTGTCAACACAAGTTATGGAGTGTTGAGGACCAACTCAGCATCCGTACCAATACTCGGACTTGTCTTCAGCGACGAACACATCTATTTCTGGAATCGATACATATCCTGTGTTTGCATTGGTTCCAACACAGATCAGTCAGGGGTATACCCTATACAATATATGTGTGACTACATATACACTTAGGCATTGGACAATCTTGGAAAAAATCATTGTTGAACAAATAAAAATATTGACTCGTGGAATCGATATCGATTTCAATTATTATAGTACAGCTTAGAAGGTGTTTAGGTTCGCTAATGTATATAACCGGCTATTAACTTGCCGACAGTGCTGGCTACCACTTGGTGGCTAATAGAGACCACTTCATCAGTGAGGACAGACAAGTAACAAATATCATACATCGACCCGGGCCGGTACAAACACTATTCATCATGCGGATTATGATAACGGCCAGCAGTGTATTAAAGTCGGTCGGAACAGTGCTTTAATAGAAGTTTGAACAACATTTGAATTTATTTTTAACCCGGATCGGAACAGTGTTGTGATAGAAGTCTGTGATGTCTAAAACATTTTGGGGAAAAAACATCTATGTGTGTATATATAAACGGGCGGAACGGAGTTAAAATAGAAATCCACGAGGTTTTTAAATTTTGAACAAGATACGCAGGCAATATTAAAAGAGAGCTGTCTACAGTGTTACCATTGCTACACGGTGACTGTTTGAGGTTTGAGATATGGATCGGCCTTGGTTTACATTAAAGTGTTAATAGCTTTACTGTTATGTAGGTATAAATGAGAGGGCGGATTAAAGCTCGCCTTTCATGTTACCTGTCAATACGTATGAAGGGAGGGAGCGCTGCTGCCGTTAAAGTACACCAACAATATCTATAAGATTATACAGAGAAGACTATGCGTGCAATGCTGTGAAAAAAAGGTATTTTATTTATGTGGCTTTTCCCTGGCCTTCCGCCTCCGACGAAATAGTGTCATGGAATATATTTCACAAGGAAAGTTGTTATATTTCATACCGTGTTATTTATTTCACCATGCAGAAATGTGATAAGGTGTAAATTTCACTGAGGATATCTTTAAGGATTACCTTCATTGAGTAGAAGTGGCAGTTGACGCCGTGTGGCAAGGTATTCATAGGAAGATGTTTACTTGTTGTATATTTCTAGGAGAGTGAGACATTTTCCCACGAAGTAATGTCATGCGGAGTTTTTTCATAAAGGAGGTCGTTAGGAATATTATTCTGTGTGACACATCATTCGCAGGAATAAATTTCACGTGGAATATATTTCACTAAGAAAATACAACATTTCATGGTATGTAGATCCATAGATGCAAACCATTTTATGCAGTTTTATAATTAATTTCACCAATGAAAATGAAATGTAACAAAAACTTCATTCAGTGTCAAGATGAATTTCACCAACGATATATAACACTTTAGGCAGTGTTAAAGTAAACTTCACTAAAAATGTAGTATTCAATGCCTTATTAAATGGAAGTGATATCTCTTTCTGATACTTTTTACAACACAATGAATGCCACGACGCGTGACGTCTTATCATTATTGACATCAGTTCCATCTCGCGATGGAATCACGATAATGCTGTAGCCTGTAATTATGGTAACTGGGTCTGTTGCTGTTTCCGGTTCCGGTTTCGGCGGAAGTGGAATGAGCGGAGAGGCAGCGGATGACACCGTCATGTTGAAGAGGTGTCTAAACCTTGTAGTTGTGATCTTCATGGGCTGTGTAATACTGGCGATGACGTTTGAAATCCTAAGGATGCAGAGATTCACTAGAGAAATGACTAACTCCACAATAAAGGATTAATTTGTGTTCTCAGGATCCGTATTATCGGGATAACTCTCGTTAATCCGGAATGTTGAATAAATGTTAACAAATATCCCAGGTAAAGCATTTATAGTTGTTTTTTTCCGTGTACTGATAGAAAAAATGTTTTGTTGTACGTGTGAGTATTGTTTAACACATTGTATTTTAAGAATGTTACATTTTTGTAATATAGTTATACAACTGTAAAATACATGAACTTAGTCATCAAATAAGAAAATAACTAGAAATTTAATGTTCTAGAGAATTTTTACAAATAATGTCTTAACCAAATTAAGAATACATTGTTGTGAAATTTACGAAACGAAAAGGAAATTACGAAGGAGAGAAGAATTAAGTTTTTGTATTACACTGTATGTTTTAGATCTTTTGAATATAAATCATTTTTATTGCAAACAATACACAAAATGATCGGATGTAAGTTATCACAACTTATCAATGTCCTCACCGTAATACAATTATACATGTGAAAAAACTTAGCAAAGGCTTAATGATAATCAGCACATCATAATTATATTATTAAACAGAGCAGAAAAAGAAAGAGAAAATGGAGAGAGAGAGAGAGAGAGAGAGAGAGAGAGAGAGAGAGAGAGAGAGAGAGAGAGAGAGAGAGAGAGAGAGAGATACTTGTCACCATATACAGAAGATTCCACTTGTTTGTCACGTTATGGTTAAAATGTTTCATTTTCAAGTTGTCATATGTATATAATCTGATTCACTACTACAAGGACGAGCTATTATTTAGCATTAATGCTATCATATAGATGTATGAAGATTTTTTTTGTAATTTTCTCAATGTACAGACACATTTATAAACACGAACGAATGACATATCGTCCGTCACTGAGTTATTTGAATCAATAACTTTGTCACCATTCACACTCCAGTACACACATCATCGCTTTTGATATCGCTCACAGGATTAAAGATATTGATCAAATATTGACCAATCAGCATTGTGCTTTATATTCACCTCATTCCATTCCGAAAACAAATCTGTATGGAGGCACAAGAAAGGATAAAAGAAAGAGTCATTGTTCTGTACAATTTTGCAATATTCACTACGTTATTGCATTTAATTCAAATACGCAGCAGAATCTATTTTTGAACAAATAAAACTAGAACATAACAGGAAACTGTAGAATTCCAAACAGCGACACCTCGTGGTAGAAAATAACAGGAAACTCTAGGATTCCAAACAGCGACAACTCGTGGTAGAAAATAACAGGAAACTCTAGGATTCCAAACAGCGACATCTCGTGGTAGAAAATAACAGGAAACTCTAGGATTCCAAACAGCGACACCTCGTGGTAGAAAATAACAGGAAACTCTAGGATTCCAAACAGCGACATCTCGTGGTAGAAAATAACAGGAAACTCCAGGATTCCAAACAGCGACACCTCGTGGTAGAAAATAACAGGAAACTCTAGGATTCCAAACAGCGACATCTCGTGGTAGAAAATAACAGGAAACTCTAGGATTCCAAACAGCGACACCTCGTGGTAGAAAATAACAGGAAACTCTAGGATTCCAAACAGCGACACCTCGTGGTAGAAAATAACAGGAAACTCTAGGATTCCAAACAGCGACATCTCGTGGTAAAAAATAACAGGAAACTCTAGGATTCCAAACAGCGACATCTCGTGGTAGAAAATAACAGGAAACTCTAGGATTCCAAACAGCGACACCTCGTGGTAGAAAATAACAGGAAACTCTAGGATTCCAAACAGCGACACCTCGTGGTAGAAAATAACAGGAAACTCTAGGATTCCAAACAGCGACATCTCGTGGTAAAAAATAACAGGAAACTCTAGGATTCCAAACAGCGACACCTCGTGGTAGAAAATAACAGGAAACTCTAGGATTCCAAACAGCGACATCTCGTGGTAGAAAATAAGTACAAGAACAAGTTTGCTCATTCAGTAACACATATTTGAATAGGCGTTAAAACATCTTAAATCTGTATGAATATATTGATACCTGTATATTGTTCGGTTTTGACTATGACGGGCTTCATTATTGAAATAGAAAACGATAATAAATGCAGATATGATAATTAGTTTTACTTTGGGGCAAAATCACAGAAGATAATACTCATTGTCACGTATTAAAATCAATGTCTAACTCTATCGTAGAAATACAAGAGCAGTAGTAGGGACTATACTTATTTGTCAAATGTCACTCCATCCTGAGTGTGTAGGAAAAGTTCTGAACTGATAACACATATTTGTTTTAAACTTAAATTTAAGATGAAAACCCGTTACTTTTATTATCAGCGTTGATCAATTTCAACATTGGGCAGCAGAAGGTATTCTAATTTCCGTTGTTTACCTGTAGTGTATTTACTGGAATGTGGTCATACGGATAACAGAGTGATGTCCCTTGGTTTTTCCAGTGATTAGTAGAAAATACCATTATAGAGGATAAAAGTTATACATGTTTAATGTTTGTATGGCTTACAAAATTATAATATCTTCAATAATCATACAAACTTTAAAGTTAAAAGGTACATGAATTATACGGTGATAATTTCAATAAGATAAATCAGAAATTTAAATTAATACAAAACATTATAACGTACACATACAAGATCTGAATAATGATAGTGACAACCCGCTATTTGTTTTATCGAATCAGCTTTGTTAAGTGTATAAGTCCTACTGAAATATTTTCATATCTACATATATTACAGTATTATGCTTGAATATCATTTGATTCCGTCAGAAATCTTCTTAAAAACAAGGACACCATCGATATGTAATACCGTAAATCCTGATAAAACAGAGACCTATATACTATATAGGTCTCTGTGATAAAACCATCTACATTTTATATCAGGAAACCGTTTGATTTGTTGATCAACGTTCTTTGTGGTTATTGGTAAACTCTGCTGGTAGACGTAAGTCCCCGACCTTTGTCGTTACCCTGTATGCCACTTTATACACTTAGTAGAACGGTCAAAATTTTTTGACTTTAAAAAAGTACATTATGCCAACACTACCAAATTCATTATAAATGTTGTTAAATAAACAATAAAAATGTACATAATTATCGATTGAAAAACAAAAAATATCTGTTGTATATTTCGAAGCTTTTTTTTTTGTTTTCTTCTTCTTTTCATCTGAAGTGGTTAATATTTCGAAGAAAATCATCGCATGATAAGTTCATGTTGTGAAATGCATCTCGATACGAGCTACACCCCTACACGGGAAGTTTCAAATAAACTGGCCGGGAATTTTTCCCAAATTCTTATATTTTTGCTGCAGATTAAAACTGTCGGTTTCTTATTTTGTGTATTAATTCTTCGCAAGGGGGAAATAAAGATAGGTGATGATGATGATGATGATGATATCATTATCGATTGAAAAGAAGAAGAAGAAGAAGAAAAAAGTTGTATAATTTTATACAATTCCCGCGGTTACAAACTATTACCATCCTCTCAAAATCGATTTTTTTTTCTACTTTTTTTTACCTTTTAAATTTAAAGCACAAATGGATTACGCCGCGAAGATCACTTTTAGGGCGCTGCTAACAAGATGTATTAATATAGTTTCTGTGACATTTCATTTTGGTGAGAAGAAGTGTTCTTACTGATGAACACGCTGATAAGTATCATTCAAGTGATAGAAAGAACAGAACAATCATCTGTACTGAAGATGTCATTTAGTTAATTAACGAGGGATTTTTAAATTAGATTTGACGGGAACGAAGAGCAAAGGGCATGTAACTCTAACAGCTCTACGGGTAATTGTGTCAGAGCATGTTTATCGCCTTTTATCCACGACAGGTGCAAGAGAAATATCGATTTTAGAAGGTCCCACACATGGAAAAAGTTATCGGTTATCTTAGTTGGCTATTAATAATTCTGCATGTCTCCCTCATATGGGGTAGTACATGTAATAACGTAAGGTACAAGAAAGATAACTCAAAATGTTTACCAGGTGTAATTGTTACACATGTGTGCGCATGTGAATGATGACACATTTACAGTATGTGTACTGTTAGAGCCAAACCACCTGGATTATGTGACCTTTTCATAGCCTCCCATGGAAGATCATTATGACAGGTTTGACTGTACACGTACTAACTGGTGTATATACATGTGCTTTGACTTTAATAGATAACATCATATCAAAATCAGTCGCAAATGTACACATACACAGTATATATAATATATATCATGAACAACACGTGATTTGTGATGTGGGCAGAACTTATTGCTTCATCCACGTCAGCTTTATCTATCGCCAACAAAATATAAATCATTTTATGAAAACAAATCATGCCCTGTATGTAAACGTGTTCACCTCTTCTACAAAGCAGGATCAACGCATATATATATTTCGTTTGTCACATTTGGAGACAAAAATATAAATTTGGAAATTTGAATAAATCTAATCAAGCTAACAATGCTTAGTTTTCAACTTATTGCGACTGGAGTTTTCACGTCTATTGCGTAACAATCACACTTCCATAAATCTAAGATCGGTGTTTTTTATGTTTATCTTACCTGGCGAAATCATGTACGAAACTGAGCCGTATATCAATGGAGCTCTATAGCATTTAAACCTTTATAGTTATGTGGTTTAGTTGAAAAGTATCATATTTTATTGCTTCTTAACATCAAGCAGGGGTTAGGAGGAAGTTATAGCGACTTATAGAAGACCTCGTATCCACAATTTAATTCAGAAATGTGACAGGAACACTGTTGCTGTGTTCTTATTTAATAAATGGATTCATTAATTACCATATTTAGAAATACAGTTAAAGCTGTCATTTGTGGCTTTCCAAGGGAGGAAATACAGATGTAACATTATACAGGTGATCTTATAATCCAGGTGGGAATACAGATGTAACATTATACAGGTGGTCTTATAATCCAGGTTTTGGAAACTATTATAGTAAATAACATTGGGAGGGAGAATACGGTCACATGATCATGAGAGAGGGTCGCTTATACCACCTAAGGCAGATTTGACTGTGCATGTTAGTACTTTTTTTAAAATTCTCAAATCAATTTTATTGCAGATAAAAAGCAAATAATGGATTGGACAAAAATTGTACAGCTTACTTACGTCCTTTCCGTTACAAGGGAACATATACAAATTTTGTCATGCAACTTGTATTATATCACGGGTATCAAGATAGAAGGGGGTGAGAAGGGGGTGGGGGTGGTGTGTGTGTGTGTGTGTGTGTGTGTGTGTGTGGTGTGTGTGTGTGTGTGTGGGGGGGGGGGGGGGGGGGGGGGGGACACCAACGAAAACAGAATATGGAATTTTGTAAGATGAAGACCGTGTATGTGGTTTATCTGGTCTTGTCGACGTAGGTAGACTGCTTGTCTAACACACATGTCCTTCTGCTTTCTAATGTTCGTCACATCCTGTGCTCAGTATCGTTCTCCATGTTCACTCGTAATCCATGTTTTACTTATCATGGAACATATAAAGAAGCAGGCATAACATGTAAACATTACATTAATGAATTAATTAATAATTACCATATATATATATATATATCATGAATATATATAAATCACCCAGTGTGGTGACGAATCCTATTTCTATTTTTACCAGATCGTTTGTGCAATAATACAAAAGAGAAAGTGAATTCGAAAAATTCAGATAATTTCCACTACGCGTTCATCAACTGATTTCTTGGTTAACATACGTCAACGTCTTCCGTTGGAGATATTTTGCTTGTTTTTTGACATAAAACATAACGTCACAACGACGTTATGTATCCTGTCGTACAAGAGTGACATAAAACATAACGTCACAACGACGTTATGTATCCTGTCGTACAAGAGGATGGTGCCATTGCTGAATCTGAAGGTAGTTTTTTTTGTCAAAACCCATCCTCTGGACATGTACTGTTGTATGACAAGATGCGATCATTGCTGAATGTCTTGGCACTTTGGTAAAGCCACATCTACTGGACGTGGCCTGTTGTATGAGAGGATGCGATCATTTCAACGCCTTCAAATGCTATAATCCAAAAATCTGCTGGTGAGTTTGCAGTGGAAACATTTTGAATGTTCGAACGAACGTTGTCTTCAAAATATAATATTTATACCAAATTCAAATGAGGGGTGTTCAGAATATATATTACGAATACAAGCAATGTTTGATAAAGGATGTAGACAGTTTCTCTGCGATAAGAAACGATAAATCTAAACCCAATACAACTAAAGAAATACTTCGATCGTATAAAAACTCTCCATGGGTTAGGAGTTAGTTGCTATTGACGTTGACTTTGACTGGTTAAAATTTAGATGTTGTCTGAGATTTCTGTCGTAGTCAAAATGGCACTGCAAACCGGTCCACATTGTACTACAGTAGGGGGCGGGGAGGTTGGTGGATGGTGGTGGGGTAGTGGTTCGGGCCGCGGTGGTGGTGTTAGTAATGGCGGGGTACCGTTACGGTCAATTATCTTATCACTTAAAAGTCGTTTATCAGTAATTCAGTTATCATATCCTGTGTGTCATCATGATCAAAGACAATCTGTAATTAAATATAAAATTAATTTAATTAGTCGTTATCTACGAAAATAAATTTGGAAAAGATAGAAATACTGATTTTTATAAAGATACATCTTACAGATCTAAAATTTGAGCAAAATGAACTCTGGCTTTGTTTTTATATATCATTTAAACATGGAATCATAAAATAGCAATACACAACTATGAAGCAATTATTTAAACATTGTATATTTAATTGCTTCTGGCTTTTTAAAAATTAGAATTATTGTTTAAAGGCAATTAATAGTTTCTCTTTTGTTTATCATAGGCATTTTTGAAGTTTAAGATTGAAACAGATGTAGCTTCAAACAGTATGTAAATAGACTTTAAACAACATAAGATATTAAAGAAATATATATGTAGAATCGTACCCACTTTATATAGCCCCGCAGTGTAAACCTTACCCAGGTACACAGTGTCATAAAAGACACAACACAATAGGTCGCCACACAAGGTATTTAAACAAGTGTATCAAAGGGCTATTGATTCTAAAGATCTGACATGAGTTATAACGATTAGACTAGATTCTGGTTGGACATAAATTTAGACAAATCAATGAACTAGCTTACTGAAATATTATTTTAGTATCAAACCTCATTTAAAATAGTTAGCAAAAATATAAACAAAATCTGAAAGCCTCTAAGTTATCATCTTTGTAAATGTTTTATAATAGGTTAAGTTTGGTTAATTATGAAATCAGATAAGTAAATATACCATTAAGCACACAATGCTTTATAAGATAGAAACTATTGTCTAATCTACCGAGGACAGTCCGGTACACCGGACATTGTTAGTGTGTTCTGTTACTCAACTGAGCGCTAAGTACCAGTTATATGAAGCTCACTGCACTTAAACATGGTCTATGTTTAAAGGAGCATAGGTGGTCATTTAAACTCTAAACGAAATCGAGTTAATTGTTTTTCGATATTTTTGCTTAAGTTTAGAAAAAAAGTTTCATATACTTATTGCATTACTTCCATGTAATTCAGTTAAAAATATATGCATTTTGCGCATATGACATATTATGACGTCATCATATCACAAGGATGCCATAACGGAGATTGATATAATCTCAGACTGGTGATGAATGGCGGCTAGCTAAGCTCTTTCACGGGGGTTCATATATCCCTGCCAACAGAACAGAACATTAATTGATTAATTTATTTCAAATACTTATAAAAAACGAATTCAAGTCAGAATAACATTATTCAATTCGTTCGCAAAAAAGATGAAAAAATAAAATAAAAAAATAATAATAAAAAAGGAAATAATAATAAAAAAAATAATAAAAAAATTAAATAAAACAATTGCGTTTGATTATAGGGGGACTTCGTCATACACAATGGTATGAAAGCTCAAAATGGCGTCACGTCTAAACAGCGTTATTGTCAGTCGTATTCGTGTTGTCTTTCCCTACTCTGAGACACTTCTCACTCTTCCCACCAACAACGTACAGTATTCGAGAAATATGGTTCTGTAGCATGACCTTCATGTCATTTGACCTTCAGAATGACATAGAAGTGCTAAGTATGACGTAGAAGTGCGCATGTGTAGAATAGTCACAAACTAGTTATGATTGGTTGATATGGATTTCCCTTTCAAAAAAGACAACTGTTTGTATCACAACAGCGCCTTTTTATAGCATATCACGTAGGTATATTATTGCTCTTGAATACATTAGAAACTTATGTAAGATCAAAAATTAGTTTGAGCCCTAAATTGCTGCTGGGAAAGTCAGGGGAAATGTGCGTTGCAACCTTTGATCAAGAACAAGGGAATGGGACCAGGGGTTTCGGAATGGGAATCGTCTTCTGTTCCATCAACGCCAAAAAAAAGTCTCACAATGAAAAATAAACAACAAAAAAAACAAAGCAAAAAAACTACGGGTCAAAATAAGATATAAAATCTTAAGTCCAACGCTGATTGAAATAGTGGTCAGTTATTAAAACCGGTATCAGCAAACACGAATTCTACCATTTTACTGTGACCGACTTTATAAACTAGCATATGGCCTCCAAAAATTAGAAAAAAATCGACTATTCCTTTAAGCAGTTAATTAGCACTCGGATAATTTTTCCGCTATCATGTAATCCAAGTAGTGCTGGATTTAAATTTACATATTTCATTTAAAAGATAGTAAAAAACGTGATAACATATCTAAATAAAACATAATATAAATGTTAGTCAGCGGCAGTTCTCCGGAACAGGCGGTCATGACATTCTGAGCTCAGCGAACAGATATCATTGCCTATTGCGTAACCCGAATGCACTTCATCTATAGGGGCACCGTTAACTAACTAAATATCGGCGGATGTTAATCGTAAACTGGATGGTGATTGCTGATATCCATTGATGCATTTGTGTGTTGGACAAATATTGCGGTTAGTGATTGTTGATGTTAAGACCTATCGAATTTATGGGATATCATTTTCAATCTAGAGAGGACATCAAGTGGAAAGTCATTTATAAATGGGACAACTGATGTTCCTCACATTGACTTTACTTCCTCGGGAATGTGACTTAAATTGGAATTAATCTCATCCTGGAGAAAGTCTACACATCACTGAGAGTTGGCCGAGACGAATCTTTGATATTGATATTGTGTGAGATAAATCTGGGCACAAAAGTGGACAAAGACAATAGCGCTGTTAAAACAAACAATGGAAATGTGGTTATGCAGATTTAACGAAACTCAAAAACCAGTACATGAAGTTTACATAAAATAACGTCATGTGTTTCCTTGCAGTTGTTTTTAGAAATGTGCAAATTTTCACCATTTCAGCAAATGTATGAAAAGATGACGAAAATGGTGCAAAGCAAATGATTTACAATATATTTCCGGATTCGACAAAAACTGTTTTGTGAATTAGACGGACGTGCGTCTGTATATTTAGGATATCGATACTCTGTGGGATAAATCTGGGACATAAGTGGTATAAGATGTACAATAGGTAGATAACAAGGTACTCATACATCATCACGTGAAGATATTCTTAAGATACTCATACGACATCACGTGAAAATATTCTAAAGGAACTCATACGACATCACGTGAAAATATTCTAAAGGAACTCATACGACATCACGTGAAAATATTCTAAAGGAACTCATACGGCATCACGTGAAGATATTCTAAAGGAACTCATACGGCATAACGTGAAGATATTCTAAAGGAATTCATACGGCATCACGTGAAGATATTCTAAAGGAACTCATACGGCATCTCGTGAAGATATTCTAAAGGAATTCATACAACATCACGTGAAGATATTCTAAAGGAACTGATACAGCATCAAGTGAAGATATTCTAAAGGAACTGATTCAGCATCACTGAAGATATTCTAAGATATCAAAGTAAGAAACAAGTGTTAATTTTAGATGGACACTTCATTAAGATTTGTGTAAACATTCACTATTTCATCAATTTGAAAATATTCTAAGGAAGATATAAATATACTAACGAAAAGAAGAAGGATTGATGTATATAGCAAATTACCTTAAATAGTTATATTTTCGACTTCTTCGTTGGAGGATTTGTGAACTAGAAGTTCGTCTGTTATATTAACATAACAGCACAGTGTATTAGACAATGGTTTCCGGGGCTGTGGCTGTGTCGGGAGGAGGATTCGGGGGCGAGAGTGTCCCAGGGGACGAGGCAACATTCGTTAATAATTGTCTCAACTTTCTGATTGTCCTTTTTATGGCAATTGTGGTTACGTCAATGACATTCGAAGTCCTTAAAATGCATAGAATGATAGTCGAAAATTCTAATGGGACTTGAGGTTAAATGGATATATTTAATGGAACATAAAGTTTAATGGATTTGTCTACAACTGGAAGCCTTTAATGAGTATTTCTTGGGAGGAAGGCAACTCTAAAAGGCCATGATAATTGATTTTCTTGTTTGACTAGGAACATGTTTAAAAAAGCATTTCTGAGAGGAGACGATTTAAATACAACTTTAACATAAATGTTTAATGGTAGAAATTTGTAAGTGTCACATCCTAGAAAGTGAGGTAATACATTATGAAAATGTAACTGTTACTTATAATACAATCAAACTTCGTTGTCTCGAACATGGATAACTCGAAGATATTGCTTAATTCAAAATAAAAAATAGTTACGACATACAAAATCGGTTACCTCGAATTCTCAGAAAATCTCGAAGTTTTCTTTTTGACACAGCGTGATAATGAGGTGTGGCTGTGTACACCAGTCCTTTTTATGCTTCAAGTGTTAATGAAATTTAAATGAAATGAGTATCATTTAAGGGTTGATATGTGGTTTGGGAAAAGAGTTACTAGGAAGCAAGCCATTGTTGTTTTCATTTGATCAAATTACTTGTTGTCAGACATGTAACATCTTCAAATGTGAAATTTGTTATAGATTATGTAAATACGAAATAGAATAGAGAAAACAACGAAAATAAAATTGATGGATTGTTCTCTGTTCATGACTGAGTCCACGCAGTTAGTTTCGTGAAAATAAAACACAAACAAAAGAGTGATAGATCCTCCCGTCGTCAAATTGTGAGATACATCAGATTCGGAGGATTGATGACAGCTTTATTTTCTGTTTATCATATAGAAATGTTATTTGATGGTTTTTCCTAGCATCTTCGTTCGTTTCGTCTTTATCCCGAATTTCATGCAAATACCACGACCTTGTATTTCTTATTTTTAGTCCATGGTTGTCTTGCCTTGAGGTATATCAGTTAAAAAAAGTTATGAAAATAGAAGCGATAAGGAAATTTTTACTCAAAATCAATAACATTAATGCAAAACTATGAACAAATATAGATTAACTTGGATACCATTGAAAAGTCACACAGGATGTTGGACCAGGTGCTATGGGATCATAAGCGTCTTCTGCTTCTTCCACAACACCATGGCGAATCAGTATATAAAATATTTCCTAGTGAGATCATGGTGTAGAAAACATGAAATACAGCTCCTATGTCAAAGTTTAAACCGATATTTCAGTATATACAGAACACACACGTATAAAGCAAGTAACATGACACCTTGTTTGGTACACATTATAAAAAATCAATGGCCAAAAACTGAATACCATGTCTATAAACAATACCGTCACAATGGCTGAACAACAATTAACCACCTGGACACACTGTATACATGGTTCTATTGCTCAAATGTACAATTTGAATTTGGGTTGTGCTCCGGATCTACCTATGTTTTACACACAGATTTTTCTTTTGTGATTCAAATTGGTCAAGTTTAGATTAAAGACATTTAAGTTCTCATATCCCTGAACACAATGAAGAACCACGTTTTAAATGGACTTATTCAGACTTTAACGTTATATATATATTGCTTTACGCTACCTACCATTTATAAGTTAACTATAAATTACTGATGTGGGTCTTTGCTTGGTTTTTATATATCAAAACAATAATTCAGTTATATCAAATATTTCTTTCAAAAAATCCCAAAAATATAAAGGTGTACAAGAAATATGATATACAGTTTGGAGCAAACTTAATTTGGTATCTAGTGTACTCTGTAGTGAGCATGTAGTGAAAAAGTGGGTGCTCTAGACTAAACACTGCAGTGAAATCTAGTGCAATACGGCGTTATTCCAAGTGCACCAGGCTGTTAACTACAGTGTACGAGCTGGGTGTTAACTGCAGTGTACGAGCTGGGTGTTAACTACAGTGTACGAGCTGGGTGTTAACTACAGTGTACGAGCTGGGTGTTAACTACAGTGTACGAGCTGGGTGTTGACTATAGTGTACGAGCTGGGTGTTAACTACAGTGTACGAGGTGGGTGTTAACTACAGTGTACGAGGTGGGTGTTAACTACAGTGTACGAGCTGGGTGTTAACTACAGTGTACGAGCTGGGTGTTAACTACAGTGTACGAGCTGGGTGTTAACTACAGTGTACGAGCTGGGTGTTAACTACAGTGTACGAGCTGGGTGTTAACTACAGTGTACGAGCTGGGTGTTAACTGCAGTGTACGAGCTGGGTGTTAACTGCAGTGTACGAGCTGGGTGTTAACTGCAGTGTACGAGCTGGGTGTTAACTACAGTGTACGAGCTGGGTGTTAACTACAGTGTACGAGCTGGGTGTTAACTACAGTGTACGAGCTGGGTGTTAACTACAGTGTACGAGCTGGGTGTTAACTACAGTGTACGAGCTGGGTGTTAACTACAGTGTACGAGCTGGGTGTTAACTACAGTGTACGAGCTGGGTGTTAACTACATTGTACGAGCTGGGTGTTAACTACAGTGTACGAGCTTGGTGTTAACTACAGTGTACGAGCTGGGTGTTAACTACAGTGTACGAGCTGGGTGTTAACTACAGTGTACGAGCTGGGTGTTAACTACAGTGTACGAGCTGGGTGTTAACTACAGTGTACGAGCTGGGTGTTAACTACAGTGTACGAGCTGGGTGTTAACTACAGTGTACGCACCAGGGTGTTAAGTACAGTGTACGAGCTGGGTGTTAACTGCAGTGTACGAGCTGGGTGTTAACTACAGTGTACGAGCTGGGTGTTGACTACAGTGTACGAGCTGGGTGTTGACTACAGTGTACGAGCTGGGTGTTAACTACAGTGTACGAGCTGGGTGTTAACTACAGTGTACGAGCTGGGTGTTAACTACAGTGTACGAGCTGGGTGTTAACTACAGTGTACGAGCTGGGTGTTAACTACAGTGTACGAGCTGGGTGTTAACTACAGTGTACGAGCTGGGTGTTAACTACAGAGTACGAGCTGGGTGTTAACTACAGTGTACGAGCTGGGTGTTAACTACAGTGTACGAGCTGGGTGTTAACTACAGTGTACGAGCTGGGTGTTAACTACAGTGTACGAGCTGGGTGTAAACTACAGTGTACGAGCTGGGTGTTAACTACAGTGTACGAGCTGGGTGTTAACTACAGTGTACGAGATGGGTGTTAACTACAGTGTACGAGCTGGGTGTTAACTACAGTGTACGAGCTGGGTGTTAACTACAGTGTACGAGCTGGGTGTTAACTACAGTGTACGAGCTGGGTGTTAACTACAGTGTACGAGCTGGGTGTTAACTACAGTGTACGAGCTGGGTGTTAACTACAGTGTACGAGCTGGGTGTTAACTACAGTGTACGAGCTGGGTGTTAACTACAGTGTACGAGCTGGGTGTTAACTACAGTGTACGAGCTGGGTGTTAACTACAGTGTACGAGATGGGTGTTAACTGCAGTGTACGAGCTGGGTGTTAACTACAGTGTACGAGCTGGGTGTTAACTACAGTGTACGAGCTGGGTGTTAACTACAGTGTACGAGCCGAGTTCACCTTTCTTGCGCTCTTTACTACAATAGACTACTGAGTTTTGTTTGCTCCAAACTATACTGATACTGAAAAGTAATAAAGAAGATCAACATTTAAACAAAGTCGTAGCTCCAAATAAAAATCGACCAAATGTAAGCAAGATATATATATAAATATATATATATTTGGGGTTGACAACCTTGGGAATCACCTTGATATATAATGGGATATGTAATTATATAATGTTTCGTCATATGATTAATTAAGGTTTTTGGGTTTGATCATTCCTCCTTTGCGATCAGTAAAGTTATTTTTAGCAAATCAAAAGGCATTGACGTCACGTTTGATAGAGCTGATATGTACACTTCTAATAGGGTCAACCTTTGTTTCTCAGTAACACAAAGGACGGGTGGTTGTTCTGTTCTAAAACACATTAACTATGTCGACTACAGTTTAGCTTATATTAAAAGTTTTAATCATTAATAATGATAAAAATGTACTCAGTAAAATACAGATTTCTTATTGCCATTTCCACCTGTTTAGGCTTTTTTATGTGGAACATTTTAAAAACTTGTGGCAATTTTATCAATTATTCGTGTCTATATTATAGATTTGTTATCAACTACACTTTAACTATATAACTTTTGGAGGAGCGGAAACAGAATCAATCTGCCATTTCATTGTATACTGTGTATATGTTTTCCTGAAGATGATATTCCGTAGTTGTCCCGGTCGGACATTGTTCGTTGGGATAAAATCTTGCGCAATCCTGCCTTGTAAACATTTTTTCGTAAACACTGATATACGTTTTGATAAATAATCGTTTTTTATTGCCGACTGCGAACATAGTGACACCCCCCCCCCCCCCCCCCCCCCTCCTCCCCTCGGGAATATTACCAAATATGCAGTAATTAGAATCGACTACTTCTATGAACTCCAATAAAATTCAGATAACAAGACTGGTTATGGTTTGTTTACGGCCTCTGTTTAGTAAACATCTTTGGAAAGTATACATATTACCGAATTGGTTTCCGGCTAGAAATCAGAATATACTGAAGTATGTACCTCATACCGTTATTTCATAACTTTAGAAAATATTGATATTTATTTGTTTTTTCGAATTAATTTCTGTACTTTAGAGATGAATATGTCTCGATTCCTGAGCTATCGCCAAAAAAAAACAACAAAAACAAAACAAAACAAAAAACCAAAAAAAACTTAAAAAATAATTAAAACAGAAAAAAAATTTCTGAAGAGCAAATGAAACGAGATCAGCTTTATTAGCTTGGCGCTACGTCTGATCAATATCTGGATGAAATCCTCATGTATTATTTTGCTTTTCAATATTTTTTTTTATTTGATGATGTCTATTTCCTAAACGTTTAAAAGGCTATTTTAGTGCTAATTGCTACAAGCAAAAAAAGGTTTTAATATTTTCTTAACACGCGATTTAGTTGATAAATCTTTAGGTCCGAATAGGACTGATGCATCTAAAACCAGTTGCACATACAGATTTTATAATCCAAAATAATTCCATACAGAAACAAACAAAATAGAATTAATACTTTTGTTTTTAAAAAGTACGAAATAAAGTTTTAGATCTTATTTTCAAAATTTACTTCGTAAAGCTAACAAATGTACCTAAACTAAAATTCCTTTGGAATCAAGATTTTAATGTTAGTACGTCACCAGAGGTAATTAGCATTGGAACAAGAGAACAAAGGCTTCCAACTTCATTAAGATCGTGATAACTGTTTGAAGTCAGTGTACAGTTACCCAGCGGCTCGTTTAGATAAAAAAAACCCATATCAATTTATTTAAAAGAAATGCTAAAATAAAGCCCTATTACGAAAAAAAGATAAGGATTTATATATCACGTTTTTTTTTATTCTAATCACATAGTATTTTGTTCGTAATCTGAATATATATTCGGTTTATACGATTACGTTAGTACAGGGATTTTTGTCTGAGTGATCTAGCTAAGTCGGAATGGTTAACTTAAAATATTTTCTTATATTTCAGTTTTATATCATAAATCATTTACTTTTTATACTTATATCTATACTGATATCTCTATTGATAGCGATTGAATGCTGGTGCATAATTACTTTTTGTTATATTAAATGTTTAAGAAAATAATCAAGTTTTAAAATTAAACTTATAATATACAAGCTAACCAATCATTTTGAAATAATCAATGTTTCTAAAGAAATACATCAATGGATCACAGCCTTAAAAGATTTGTTTCGAATTGAAATAAAACATTTGTCATGTAATAAAGTTAAACAAGCTTTGAAGTTGTTTCGATGTAACTACTGAAACACTTTAATTCTGCGAGGAATACAAGAAAGTTATATAAGAACGAGTCGGTACGATAACAACCGGTTGTGACTTTACGGATATGATATTCTACAGAGAGGAATACACTCGACTTGTGGAAAAGATATAATAGAAATAGTGCATTGTTGAGGATTATGATATACGCTTAAGACATTTACCTGTAAAACGGCGAAAGCTGAATGGCTATTAAATGCATATAAACAAGCATACAAAGGATTATAATTTACGCTGAAGAACTTTCCTGAAAAACTACGAAAGCTGAATGGCTATTAAATGCATCTAGACAAGCATACAAAGGATCACCATATACGCTGAAGTAATTTTCCTGCAAAGCGACGAAAGCTGAATGGCTATTAAATGCATACAATCTAGCATACAAAGGAGTAAATGAACAATTGCGGAATCTTACTATACAATCGCATACATAAATTGGATTGTGACAGGTGGACTAAACAATGGTTTCGGGGGCGGTTGCAGTGTCTGGGGGTGATTTCGGAGGAAATCAGCCTGGAGATGAGGCTGTCTTCATGAATAACTGTTTAAACTTTTTAGTATTTTTATTTGTGGCGATATTTGTGGTTGCACTGACGTTTGAGGTTTTAAGAATGAAAAATATGGCTGACGAGGAGGATCTTCTCAACAACACAGGCAGTTGACTATATCCTTTCTTCTTTCTAATATGAAAATTGAGCCCCATACTGCAGGTTTGTGTTAGCAAAGAGAAAATATAGTATTCAGATGTATTTGAAAGCATAACTGGACAAAAATAGTAAAAAAGCTAGAATATTAAAAAAAAGATTGCTGTTATGTTTTATTTTTTATTTTTTAAACTGCCCAATTTCTACTTGTGAGATTTGTCTTTGGCATTGGGTCATGAAATAGTTTATACAAGTTCATTTTGCATATTCCTTTTTTTGTTTTCATTATTACAAAGTCGAAACCAGAATGGATAAATAAATGAACAAAATAGATAAATAGATTTTTTAAAAAAATCAACATTTAAAAATATTTTTCTATGATAAATAGATAAATTTAAGAATACTGATGCTTAAAATGAGGTTTTGAGATTGTAATTAAATCCCTAGCATCATTACAGAACCACTGAACTTTGACCTGTATGATGTCATTAAGTATTCATGTAATGATGTCTTAGTCATAGAATGAAAAACTGTTTATTTACTTTTTCTAAACCCCATAATTCATTTCTCCGTTTATGTTTTTATTTACATTTTAAGCTCTTTTCCCTGACGTCCTTTCTATGGCTTCATACTTTTATGCCCAAAGCAATCCCTGGTGATTTCTAGAATTAGATGTAAAATACCGTTTTGTACTGTTCGATGATTCCATTGATATTTCTGATATTGATGACTTTGGAGTCTCTCTCTGTCGAGATGTTTTTACTGTAATCATTTCCCCTATTGACAATGATTAATCATCTGTCAATTTCTCGACGTGATTTTAGTTTTATCTCATTTCCTGTCCGTTAGCTATTGATATTCGATTTACTACAAAAACAGTACATTTCAGATGTCTAAAATGCGTTATACACACTTGCCTCTCATTGATGTATACATGTGTTTGAAAGAACATCTTGAAATCAGAAGATTTGGTGAAGTTTTAGATCAATGATAGTTTCGCATCTTTTTCCTGAATGTGTTTTGATTGATATACCCCCAGTCATACTTGTAAGCCTGTCATTTCCCTTTATGATATTGATATATCACTTGTCGATGCGATGCTATGACATGGCATGGTATTCTCTGTACACAATGTGGAATAATAGTTTTTAAGTTTGCGCTGTTAATGTTCTACTATGATGCCACATATTATTTTATCAAACTGTCATTGTTTGTTTCAAAATGTCGAATACTATGGCTTTGAAGGAAACACTCTGACTATACACAAACAAATGTATGCGAGTTTGAAATCCGATCGGTGACAGTCGAATTTCATTAAAGCTGACTCTAAAAGTTAGAATTTCATGAGATGCTCTCCTATAAAAATCTTCCGGAATTGTGTCTGGCCTTTCCAAGCAAGATATTACTTAAAATACATTCACTTGCATACCAGATGGAGTAAATGATGAAAATTTTTAAGTTGTACTGTCAGCTTAAACGGTATATGTTGTTCTCTTTGTGTATTTCGTCACTGCACACTGCATCACGTGCTGGAGAAGATAGATTTCGTAGTGATGACAAAAATGTAAGAATACCAGGTTAGTTTTTATATGGATGTTGTGCTACTGATAACAGGGTAGTTAAGTGATGTTTAATCTGATAACAGGGTAGTTATGTGATGTGTTTGATATGATAACAGGGTAGTTATGTGATGTGTTTGATCTGATAACAGGGTAGTTATGTGATGTATTTGATATGATAACAGGGTAGTTATGTGATGTATTTGATATGATAACAGGGTAGTTATGTGATATGTTTAATCTGATAACAGGGTAGTTATGTCATGTGTTTGGTATGATAACAGGGTAGTTATGTGATGTGTTTGATATGATAACAGGGTAGTTATGTGATGTGTTTGGTATGATAACAGGGTAGTTATGTGATGTGTTTGGTATGATAACAGGGTAGTTATGTGATGTGTTTGATATGATAACAGGGTAGTTATGTGATGTGTTTGGTATGATAACAGGGTAGTTATGTGATGTGTTTGATATGATAACAGGGTAGTTATGTGATGTGTTTGGTATGATAACAGGGTAGTTATGTGATGTGTTAGGTATGATAACAGGGTAGTTATGTGATGTTTGATATGATAACAGGGTAGTTATGTGATGTGTTTGATCTGATAACAGGGTAGTTATGTGATGTGTTTGGTATGATACATATAACAGGATGGTCATGTGAAGTAATATAGTATTTTTTTAATATTTTGCAGATGATCAAAACAATTGATGGAAACGAAGTTGCTCTAATGGCCTGACCGTGACGTATATTTCTTTCATTTGGAGAACAATGGAAAGTGTATATATTGTTTTAGAGAACAATGGAAAGTGTATATATTGTTTTAAATATGTGTAAACACTGCAACTCATCTCGCTGTCATTTTTGCATGCCGGATAATGTTTTAAAATATTTCGTCGGAATATTTCAAATGATTAGGAAAAAGGACTTTCAGTGTGATACCAAATGATTCAACAACGGTTTTTTTCATTTCAATGGATATAATTTTGTATATTTGTTTAATTCAAGCCAATGAATCATAAGAATCGCAGTGTAAACATTATAACTTTATTTCATCTACATATGGTGATATATTTATAACGCGATCATTTCTGGAGATGGTTACAGATGCAACAATATACACTATTATTGTCATATTAATACGGATTAAGTCATTGTTAAAAATTTGCATCAGATTTCGTTGAACAAATAGTGAATATTTGATTTTTGATTTCATTTCGGCAAAAATTGAAGACAAATGTACAGATAAAGACTGATACAACCATTCCATAAGTTACTGTATTTAAGTCCATTTTGGTGAATTCTTATTTTGTCGGATTTTACTGTTTGCAAAAAAATATCTTCTGAATAAGTAATGACGTCATATTCTTAATTATTCAAATGTTTCCTACTAATTCTTGTGATCAATGAATTACGGAGGATACACCCGAAAACTAAATTATAAAACATATTTGAAATAATGTATCGAAGTGATATTTATTTACTAGAATGAACTTATTATATAAACATGTTTGTCTATTAAATATCCATGTCGCATAACATAGTCATGAATTACTCATTTCAATTCATGTCTGTTTTGATTCTTTGAGTTTTTGTATAAGGCTGCGTGAAAACGAATATTCGATAAGACGAAAAAAAAATTCCAATATTTAGTCATATTACAGATAATTTAGATGAAATGGAGTATGTCCAGTTCCCCGTCAAAAGTTTTATCTATGCTATTGCGGCGAAAATTCAAAGTATCTAACTAAGAAAATAAATCTAAAAATATTGTCAAAACTTTTATTTATCAGATTAAGACTGTACATTTCTGTGTTAACAGCGTGAGCACTGTGAACATGTAAATGTATATCGCATGAAATAAAAAAGAAATAATGTTACAAAAAAGAAATAATGATACAAAGAAGAAATAATGTTACAAAAATGAAATAATGTTACAAAAAAAAAATAACAAAAAAGAAATAATGTTACAAAAAAGAAATAATGTTACAAAAAAGAAATAATGTTACAAAAATGAAATAATGTTAAAAAAGAAATAATGTTACAAAAAAGAAATAATGTTACAAAAATGAAATAATGTTACAAAAATGAAATAATGTTACAAAAATGAAATAATGTTAAAAAAGAAATAATGTTACAAAAAAGAAATAATGTTACAAAAAGAAATAATGTTACAAAAAAGAAATAATGTTACAAAAATGAAATAATGTTACAAAAATGAAATAATGTTACAAAAATGAAATAATGTTACAAAAAAGAAATAATGTTACAAAAAAAGGAATAATGTTACAAAAAAGAAATATAGACAGATCGTGAATATCTTTACAGCGGACCTGTAAGGGGCGTGTGTGCATGCTATTATTTATTAAGTTATTGATGTTATTCTTATTGATGTGTAATAAATTGTATGATTAAGTTAAATTATATTGATTTGTTTGTTTATCTAAACATAGTTCTCTATGTCTACATTTGATTACTCCACTATATTGAAACAACGAGATCTAAATTCCTCGTATCGTCTTTAATCGACATAAGGGCGTGGTATGTGATAGTTACATCTATATATATATCGCTATATCCATTTATACAATTTAACACCTCATTTTTACTATTACTACAAAAAGGAAACACAAAGTTTTCGAAGACTGCTGTTTCTGCAAGACATGTGTATTTCTGTGAAAATAATAATGATAAAATTACCCCTCCTCCCCAAACAATTACCCCCCCCCCCCTCCCAAAAATGAAATAAAAAAAATAAATAACCCAAAAATAAAAAACAAAAACAAATAACAAACAAACAATAACAACAGCAAAAATGATAAACAATAAGTCAATAAGTCTTTGGAAATTTTCCTCTGTTTTCTAAAGGTAATTGTTATGTTCCTTCTGTTGTAAAACTGCTGTTTCTGCGGGACATGCGTATTTCTATGAAAATAATTATGATGAAGTAACACACAACCCATACATAAAAAATGATAAACAATCTGTCAACTTGTCGTTAAAATGTTCCTTTTATAAAGGTAATTGTTACGTCCGTTCCAAACCTGTCTCAACCTTTGTGTTATATCATGACGAAATACAATTACAGACGAATACAAAACAGTGAGCTCCCGAACACCCAACATCATTGGTGCTCCCGAACACCCAACATCATTGGTGCTTCCAACACCCCACATCATTGGTGTTCCCCAACACCCAACATCATTGGTGTTCCCCAACACTCAACATCATTGGTGTTCCCAACACCCAACATCATTGGTGCTCCCGAACACCCAACATCATTGGTGCTCCCAACACCCAACATCATTGGTGCTCCCAACACCCAACATCATTGGTGTCCCAAACACTCAACATCATTGGTGCTCCCCAACACTCAACATCATAGGTGTCCCCAACACTCAACATCATTGGTGCTCCCCAACACTCAACATCATTGGTGTTCCCCAACACCCAACATCATTGGTGCTCCCAACACCCAACATCATTGGTGTTCCTTTGAGAAAAGATCTTTCTATTAGATATTTCTATGGGAGGATATATTACCTATTAGAGATATTTCTATGGGAGGATATATTACCTATTAGAGATATTTCTATGGGAGGATATATTACCTATTAGAGATATTTCTATGGGAGGATATATTACCTATTAGAGATATTTCTATGGGAGGATATATTACCTATTAGAGATATTTCTATGGGAGGATATATTACCCCTTAGAGGTATTTATATGGGATGATATATTACCCATTAGAGATATTTATATGGGATGATATATAACCTATTAGAGATATTTCTATGGGAGGATATATTACCTATTAGAGATATTTCTATGGGAGGATATATTACCTATTAGAGATATTTCTATGGGAGGATATATTACCTATTAGAGATATTTCTATGGGAGGATATATTACCTATTAGAGATATTTCTATGGGAGGATATATTACCCCTTAGAGGTATTTATATGGGAGGATATATTACCTATTAGAGATATTTCTATGAGATGATATATTACCTATTAGAGATATTTCTATGGGAGGATATTTTACCTATTAGAAATATTTCTATGAGAGATATTTCTATGAGAAGACATGTTACCTTTAAGAAGAGATACTTCAATGAGAAAAGATATTACCTATGAGAAGAGATATTTTCTATGAGAAGAGATTTCTATGAGAAGAAATATTATATTTAAGAAGAGTTATTTCTATGAGAGATACTTCTATGAGAAGAGAAATTTCCTATGAGAAGAGATATTTCTACGAGAAGATATTTTCCTTTGTTTTATATATAGAGGTTACACAACGAGTGGTTGTTGGATATGAAATTTATTTCACAAGAGTAAGTTATTTTTTAAAAGTTACAAAAGACACGAGCCGAGCTTTAGCGAGTGTTTTTTGCAACTTTTAAAAAATAATTTACGAGTGTGAAATAAATTCCATATCCAACAATTTTGAGTCGTGTGACCTGTTTCTACCACAATAATATCGGCTTGAATCAAAGGGAAACGTGGCCAAGTATAATTTCGCGTATGCAAATAAAGTGTACCGGTGACGTCCGGGACCCGGTGATGTGACGTCATTGATGACGTCAATAACAATTGCAGCTTGGGTCAGAGTTCACCGTGTTAGCCAATCAAAATGTGTACAGAGTTTATACCACGTGTGGTATAAACAGATTGTTAATCAACAGCTGTAATGATTAACTGATGGTCTGAGAGTTGAATAACACAGGGTATTGTGGTAGAAAATGAGAAGAGATATTACCTATGCGATATTTCCCTGAGAAGATATTTTCCTTTGTTTTATATAATGAGATAAACAATAGAACCGTCATGGCATTTAACTACTCACAAAACAAAACAGAGATACTCTAAACAGTACTTTTTACTAAAGGTAAGAACAAAGATTATTCTAAATGTCTTTAAGTGTCTTTAGGTTAATAACGCTCGGTAAACTAAGAACAATTTCAACATGAGCACTACACGCCACAAAGCACTGCCACAAAAGATATGGCTACTTATTTCTGCTGATATTGTTCTACCGGTTAACGGAATTGTCACTTTAAGTCACTTTAATATAAAATAAAACTTCTTTTTTTTTCATAAATTCATAACACATGGTGAGAAGATAGCTTATTATATGATTAACATAAGCTCTGTAATAAGGTGGTTCGAACATGCAATCCTGAGTGTAGTCCGAAACTATTACTGAATATAAGATTTTGTTACGTCCTTGTTAAGCTGACATTGCTGAACGGTGTAAGATTTTAATGTTAATTGAAAGGAACTGATCAGGCTATGGGTGATACATCGGGTGTTATACAAACACTGCCGGGTACCCGGTCACAGACGGGATTTATTTAGATGAGCAGCTTACCTGTACACTAAAAGCAGAGGACAAAATCATTTTCATGACAACTACTATTTGGTTTGTTTAGTTTAACGTCATATTAACAGCCAAGGTCATTCAAGGACGTGCCTAGTTTAGGAGGTGGGGAAAGCCCCCATACAACCATAATCTAAAGGAAAGACATGATAATTTTTTATCATTATGCAACGTAAGAACAATTCGATCTGAGTTTAAAAAAAAAAAATTAGGAATGATTTCTTTCTCGATTTATACATTAAAGGATGTGCCTAGTTTTGGAGGTGGAGGAAAGCCGGAGTACCATACAACTATAATTTAAAGGAAAGAAAGACATGATTAATTTTTATCATTATGCAACGTAAGAACAAAACAAATAAAATATTTAGGAATGATTTCTTTCTCGATTTAAACAGGAAATTAAGTTTAAAATGTCATAATCAAAATTCTGAATTTTTGATATTACGATCAAATCCAGTGACATGCCATTAATAACTTCCAACCCTGTATCAAAAGCATGGTGTTTACTTTGTTTCGCGAAAAGGATATTTATGCTATTCCGGAAGTAATTTGAGAATTCTAGATTTTGATTATCATTTATAGAAAACATTAACCTTGAGGAAATTCAATATTAAGTCAATTCTATGAAATAACAAACAATGAAACATTGAAACATGAGGCATATCAACATTAACCGCCTAAAACCGGAAGTGGAAATATATGTATCTGACGTGTTTAAGACACGTGACAGTCACATCGGCATTTACAGCATTCGACACCCAGGGAATCGTTAACATAAATGGATTGCGCATGTACAGTTTACAATATTGAAAATGGTATTCACATTAAAAAAGTAATGGACAGTTTCGCCTTGGAGATGTCTACATTCGGGCATGACATGTGTGTGTATATGGACAAGAAGTGTTTCATAATAAAACTCTCCTTACAGAAGTGAGAATTTAAATTCTCCTTTGGTCTTATAAGGACGAAACAGCTTATGGTGCAGTTAAATTCATTATAGCTCAACTGTACCTAACTTTCAATTTCTTTCTTCAAATGTGTTTGAATTTTTCGTGTCATTAGTACAACCCTTACAGGTTGAAGGTGACGATATTATCTAGTTAGAATAACACCTGCAGGTGTCACGAGGCTACAGATAAGATTATTATACCTCTCATTATTTTGCACAATATATAAAAAATAGACAATAGAAATGCTTTTGAACCACATCCTCCAAAGATGCTATCAACCAGGTTAATAGTCAAAATTGATATTTACTCGGAATGAGCGCATTCATATTTTCTGATTGGACAATGCATTTGGATCGTCTTTCCCCCAACTATCCCTTGTATTACAATAAAGCCCGAGATCGCTTTCGAGGAAGTAAGCGTTTTCGAGACCGAGACACAGTATGTTTACTTAAATCGTTCTAGTGAATGCTGTAAGAACATTTTATAATTTAATTTTGTATGAAACACGCATTTTCATTGGCTGAAATAATTTTGTTATACCTCCATAATTTGGATGAGAATGTGCTGGGGAGGATTATTTTTCTGAAAAAAGAGAGTACTAACACACAAGTAATGAAAACGGCAATTAACATACTGCAAGACTAGCTTCGGGAAAAAGGATTAGGAACAGTGGAGGATATAAACACTGGTTCGAGAGTAAAATGGAATGATTTAAAAGCTGGTATGATAAAACAGTTATTGTATGGATATTTCAGGAAATAGCACTTTAATCGTCCCCCTTGACATTAACTATTTCCCTCGACGTGTAGTTTATATCTCGGGGGATAATAAAAGTACTATTTCCCTCACATCCATTCAATAACTGTATATCACTCAGGTGTAAAATAAAGGCCGTGTGTAGTTCTCCGTCGGTACCATACACTTCGATAATTCTGTTATCTATAGAAGGTCATTTAGGCATAAACAGATACAATAAACTTTATGAATAGATTGGACACATCAGGTAGCTAATATCAAATCGCCCGTTTAACGTTTTGTGACTGTCAATGTCAATGGCGAATTCGTCTTTGACGTGTTCTAGACAGCTATAGTATTTGGTGTCTATTTTACCAGTTAAATAGCCATTTATTATTTCTACTTCGGGACTAATAATTGTGAACTTTAAAAGAAGTGTTACTTTCAAGATAGCATGCAACAGGATCTTATTAGCATTATCAAATATCGGAATCTAAGGATTTAAATCGGGAACCGTTCGCAAACTAATATGGATCAGGGAATCACACCTGCATTTGTTTGAAATTTAAAGACGAATTGTAACATTGGATCGCACTCATTTTCTCTCTGTCTCAACGATTGTCAAGGTTTAGATTTAAGTAACCTTGAATAGTGAATACTATTGTGAGTTTGATGAACCCCATCGCCTTCATAATGACCGGTTTTAAGGAAACACAAACTTGCACTATCTATTGATAAAGCCGGCTCTTGGATTATTTGAAAGAAGAAGTGGATAAAAAACATCTTCCGGGACAACAATCGCCGACATTATCGATTGAACCATTCCATTTGGACCTGTTTTAACATAGCTCCGTAGAGCGTTTGGAAAGTGACTCTGTTTGAATTGTCTAATACTGGTTAACCATGGTCGCGGGATCGGTGGCGGTTTCTGGAGGTAGTTTTGGCAAGGACGGGGGAGGAGGGGGAGGCGATGAAGCGTCCTTCTGTAATACGTTACTATATCTTCTATCCTTCATATTTGTCGGATCAGTTATCCTCGCCATGTACTTTGAAATCGTAAAAATGCAAAATATGCCCGATCCAAATCTAGTTCCTCCGGAATAAGACTATTGTGGAATGTGAAATGTGTTTTTTGTATGGTAAGTTTTATAAATGATTCTAATTATTTCATTACCTGTTGTTATCATAGCATATCGTTATTATGAATATGAAGTTTATAAAAACTTGATAGGTTTAACATAAACTATCAAAGAAAGTTAGAGCATTGTATTAATCGATCATGTTGGCCTGAATGGAGGAATGCAAGAGTGTCCTACCTTTGTCGTTTGACCCAACCTTAAATTTAAGATGATATGTGAACAATGTTTGAGTTTCACATGATAAATACTGAATAACGATAAGCGTTTGTTGTGTATAAACTTTCGCTGTTTTCGTGACTGCAACAGAACCGCGAATATAAATACAACGAAATTTTCTGCACACGAAATAATTTGAAAGCATCAAACCAAGAATTTTTTTAAACAAAAATATTTCATGTCATTCAAAGAACAGGACCCTACTTTAGTTAAACTGTGTGTTGTTTACAACATATAAATGATGCAAAAAGGAATTAGAAACAAGTGTCAAGACACTTATATTGACATAGTGTATGTATGTTATTTGAAGGCAACTCAGACAAAATAAAACATTATCTTTCACATTGACTAGTATTGGTCTCTAAGTTATGTAGACAAAATAATGATAAAGACTACACTGCAAGTTTATCTTAAGGGATCAAGTTTATCTTAATGGAGAGAGTTTATCTTAAGGGAGAGAGTTTATTTTAAAGGAGCATGCATGTTTATCTTAAGGGATAGATTTTATCTTAAAGGAACACGTTTATCTTAGGGAGAGATTTTGTTTTCAGTGAGCAAGTTTATTTTAAGGGAGAAAGTTTATATCAAGGGAGCAAGATGTAACTCATAAACTGTTTCTTCAATTGCCTCTTTGATATGTTTCACAGGTTTTTCACACACATTATGCAATATAATGTCATTTTCATAACTCAATAATTCTAAAATGAGCGTGTCGTAAACATAGATACTAATTTAGATATATCGTTAAGATGTTTGATATCTTCTCTTCCCCTCTCTCTCCCTTTCTCTCTCTTTCCTCTCTCTTTCTCTCCCCCACCTCTCCCCTTCTCTCTATCATATAATATGAAAATTGCATGCTCTTGTATATTTTGTACATTATTGCGGAAAGGGCTTTTGATTAATTTGCAATAACTTGTGCGGAATCCTTTTGTCAAACTTTTTGCAATAAAATATGCTTAAACTAACCTAACTAAACTAACTGTATAACAAGATAAAATACATTGTTTGTATTTTCGTAATTATATCTTTCTGTTGTGCTTTCGTCCTAAATGGTAATACATTACCGGGACACTATGAGCGAAAAAAAAAAAAAAAAAAAAAAGCCACTAAAATGAGATAACCGCTTAAATAATAATTATGTACGTTATAGTAATATTTTTTTTTCTTTTTCAGATTCTGCCGGTTGAATACCGGTGAAAAAGAGTTTAAAATTGTTGGGGATATTGATTACACCACGTGACTTGTGAATCAGACAATGTACATTATAACTTCCTCCTGAGTTAGGGATGTCATTGGATACGGTGTACATTGTTATTACATCAGGAAATGGAAATGGCGTGTTAAATTGACGGGATGTGACAACATGTTGAACTTTAATTATTTTTATTTGTCATCCTGATTTCTAAGAATGTATTTTGAATTTTCTTTTCTACCGACTATTTTACTTATTTTTTTTTCTTTTCTTTGATATAAAACTTCGTTTAAAAACTTAAAACAAGAAATAAATACTCAGAGTTAATCACAATTTTAATTTAAGATGGGAATATATTTTATACGTGTTGTTTGATATAGTTTTTTAAGGTAATAGTAAATTTGTCAATATCTAATTAACAATATATATACAACATAAAAATGATACAAAAAGAATCAGAAACAAGTGTCAAGACACTTATATAAATCTGACTCCTATATACATGTATATACATGTAGGTTTACGTTACATAATAACATAGACATAATAAAACACAACATCGTATCATAATGACAATAGAGTTTGATGTGAAAAAATAAGTTGGGAATTGATCAAATAATTAGATATTTGTAGTTAATAAAAAGGGGAAAACGTGAATTAGGATTTGATAAACATGTCAATCTAAATCAAAATGGAATCAAAGTGATAATTATTTTTTTTATATTTATTATATTTCCAAAAGTGAGGTTTTTTTCAGAACAGTGACATTGTAGTAGTTCATTCATACCCAATAATAATCCATTTGAAACAAAATTGTCTTTCATAAAGTCACATCTCATATCATAGAACTTATACAAAGATTTTAATTCTTTATTATATCATCTAATAAAATACTGTATTGCTATAGTAAAGATATTTTAATTAAAATAACGACACTTGTAATCTTATGCATTTAAACTTTCTTTCGGCGACACCTAGACGAATCTATGTAACTCTGGCGGCAAGCCATAATTTTTTTAAAATAAATTGTGAAGTTATAATCCTATATCCAATGTTCAATTCCAAAAGAGATATGCTTGTTACTCATATGGACACCTGTATATTTGAGATATTACTATTATAAAATCAGAAAAAATATACATCATTTAAAAATATAACAATTAACATAATAATGCATCAGCCGGCTGTTAATCAACATTAATTCTCAATGATGGACACAATATTAGAATTCCTGACTTATTGTCACAACGGACAATAGGAGTTACCTCCCTTACTCTTTTCGACAAGGTTAACCTAAATAGCTCCAACAGTTCACTGTATTGCTTTTTAAGATTTTTTTTAGATATTTCAGCATTTGTTTTTTTAAAACTAGTCATCGCCCTGAAATAGAGAATGAAAATGATTTAAAATATTAATTATAATTCAATAACATAATTTAAAATTCAAGGAGGTTATTCAAAGACCCTCTTATATATAATCTTATTAGTAAGTCAAAAAAGCATTACTTATCGAACTGCGTGAAACATTATGATTTTTTTTATAAATATACATGTATATATATCTAACAGGTTGTCATATTTCAAAGGATGTCTTTTTTAAAGATGCTGAATTGCTGATAACGTATACTCTGCTTTTCATCAAAATATAGAGGCAGGAATATGATTTTCTTAGGGATGTAATTAATTAATTATCAATTTTAAATTCAAAAGATAAAGTTAAACTTCATGAGAGTGTTAAAAGCGCAAAGTATGTAGCTTAGAGTGGTGTATCAAACTATACAACTGCCTGTTCCTGATTTCAATCGATCATAATTATTGTTTGTCGACGTGTAGCATCGTAAAGATACAAAATGATATTATTTCTCATAATGTAAACATTAAGACCTCAAAAATAATTTTGTTTTGTCTTTCGTTTTTTAATACAAAGGAGGTATCAAGTAGGAGCTATGATTTTGATTTAACGATGGTATTTTGATTGTCAGCAATAAAATGTCATGTTTTAATAAAATTTAACATAGTCGAGTATTGTTTATATGATGAAGATTAGGTCTGATTGTCACACCTGTATCTTACTCTCAATTTATTCTAAAATGTGTAAATATCTTGTCTATCTTTTGTGCAATCCTTCAAACACATTTTAATCCAATTTATCACGAATAAAAACTGTTCCATAGCAACAAAAAGCCATGAACAGATTTTAAATTTCTTTCTTGGCAAATACTCCTTTCTGTCCTAAACGAAGTAATTGATCAAATATACATGTATTTACATAATATAATACATTACATAATATTTATTTCAAATCGACAACATCAGTTCGTCAATGATCATTTTTCTAATCTGTAAACCGCTTTCATTAGGTAATACTACAAAATAATATATACCAGGTAATAGTATTGTACAAAGGATACGAATGTGGATTTCACCTTTAGATGTAAATGTATGTACTGGTGTAATACATATGGAATGTTTAACACAGAATCACATTCTACAGCTTGTTCTTCATTATATAAGAATATAATAGATACTTAACCTTCTTTTCGAGTCCAATAATGAAAATTATGATTTATTGATTTTTTTTTCGATCTATTCTGGGTTTTTCTTTTATCCCGATTAAGACATTTTGTCTGTGCCCTTTTCGAGTTTCTGGTCGCCTCCTATGAATAACACTTGGCAATTAACCCTAGAAGTACGAAACAGCTGTAGGATGTCCCAAGCATCGCTGACGAGTAATAGCAGGCTGAAAGGGCTGTATGGTGTCACTAAAATCACCGAAGCGCCCTAGAAGGACGAAACAGCTTAATGATGTCCCTAAACCATCACGGATGCGCCCTAGAAGGACAAAACAGCTGTAGTATGATGACCCTAACATCACTTACGAGCCCCTTTATAATTAAACAGTTGTAGTATGATGACCCTAACGTCACTGACGAGTCCCATGCGGAGAGAAACACCTGCATGATTTCTCTTAGCATCACTGACGAGTCCTAGAAGGACAAAACAGCTGTATGATGTCCCTAACATCACTGACGAGTCCTAGAAGGATGAAACAGCTGTATGATGTCCCTAACATCACTGACGAGTCCTAGAAGGACTAAACAGCTGTATGATGTCCCTAACATCACTGACGAGTCCTGTAAGGAGGAAACAGGGTCAGGGTACCTCCATTGCTTCGATTGTTGTTTGGCCAAATCATTTTAAAATGATGGACCCACGTTTCATCCATAGTGACAAATCTCTGAAGAAATTTGGCAGGATGTTCCTCAAAAAGGTTAAGATTAGCACGCAATAATGTTGCCTGGTGTTCTTCTGATCAACTGTCTTGGTAACCATCGGGCCAAAAGCGTTCTCACTGCAAGATCCTCGATCAGAATGTTCTCTTTCCTGTGAAATGCGAACTCTACTGACTATATATATTTCTGTAACTCTTCTGTCAGTCATAACAATATCATGAACTTTATTGACCATTTCTAGGGTTGCAACATCCTCCACGACGGGGGGCCATCCTCAAGGCTCTGTCGGCCGTGCTTAACTTCCACCACCCACATTTTCACTGTAGTATATGAAGGGGCATCTTTCCCTGGTGTTGCTACCATATCATTATGGTATCCTTAAGTGTTCAATTTTGTTTTGCAATTATTGGATAACTGCTCTTTCATCGATTTTATCCATTTTGCAAACACCGCTTGTCTTGCTTACTTTAGAGCACTACCTCGTTTATATAAACTCACCAAACGAGACCAGTCCTTGGGTACACGGCCCTATATAGTCAGAGAATAGTAGGACTTAAAAATAACATCCTTGAGTACCTCCTTCAATACGAGACTCAAAATATATCAATCAACCCTCATATCCTTGTAACACGCTGACCATCTGGGGAGAGAATGTATATAGGCTTGTCTGATACTCAGTCCATTAGTCCATAACATCATGTCAATCAAATCTGTTGAAATGAAGGGATTCGACACAATCACCTTGATTTATATACAGATAAGCGGTGAACAGTCGTGAACATGACATTAGATATTGTTATTTGGAGGATTTGAACAGAGAAAATCAAACAAAAATAAAAGATTAGTAAACAGAGTGAGGTTAAACTCTAGACTTTTAAATTTTATCTGAAATTACAAATCATTGAAATGACTCATATGGTATATAGACAAGTAATCCAAGTCAGAAAACATAGTTAAGTTCAAAATAAAAGGAAAACGATTGAGGACTTTTGTGATTATAGCTAACACAGGGATATAGTTTACCCTAAAATTAGTTTCGTCAATATATCGCTATACTAATGAATATATACCTCGAGAATATAATGTCTCACAATTATAACAGTCGTGCAGTTGTTAATTAATTAATCATTTTAAAGGAAGTCAACAAGGGGCTACGATATCATTTAACAAATCAGATTTAATGAATTATTAGAAAAGCAATTAATCAAATGTCTAATAAATGTAATTAACATGTTCAAGCTAACAATGCTATAGCCTTACATATCGTCTCCAGAAGATATGTTACCGAAATCCTACAATAACATTATTGTTAAATGTTGTCAACGTAAAGCATTGTCTACTTAACATACTGATGAATAATAAAACTGATTCTACCACCTCCGCTGTGCAATATATAATGAATTCAGTTCGGTTTTTTAAAATTTATAACGATACCTACAAAGCTTTGTTATAATATAAGAATGATAATTATTGGCAAGCCCGTCATACCGCTGGAAATCTTAATCTTCACAAAGTATTGGCTTAATATAACAGTGGTGTTTATATTATGGGGTGTTTTCTGAAGTTTTACATTAAATTTGTAGTTTCTTGAATAAACTGTAACCATTGGTAAGCTGTTGATCTTAATTATAAACTTGATTATGTTGCGAGAATTGCGAAACAAGTTGATCAACGTTTGGTTAAATTTATATTAACTACGCTTGTTGCCCCAGATGAAAACCCTCGAGGGGTGATCTTACTGTGGGAGGAGGCCAGAGTACCCGGGGAAAACCCACGTGGTCGGACAGGTGACCCCATACTATTTCACGTCCGATCGGGGGTTCGAACCCCGGTCAGCTATAGGTGAAAGACAAATGTGTTACCACTCTGCCACCCGGCCACCCATCACGTCTTATTTCATAAAAAAATACTGGCAGCGGCTCAAAACGTGTACGCCTTTCAAGATCTAAAACGGTTAAATACAAAAAAAAAACAACACTACATACTGAATTAAATAAAATGATTCAATGCGCTCAAATAATTTATATTACAAAAAAGAATCATGTATATGTTAACGCGCCCTCGACTTGTGTGGTTATATACAATCCTTAAACACAGGTATACACGGACAGGTGTTAGCTTACGTCTGATGACGTCATCATAGTATATATAATAGTCTATATTAGTGTAAATATTAATGCTCTGTGGTAGTTTAACATCCGATCTCAACTCAACGCTTATATTCATTTAAAATCCTCACAGACAATTTATAACCGGTTCTAATGAATTAACTTTAGGTTAAACACATCGTTCAACAAGAATAATCACTGCATTTAAATATCAAAGAAGCGTTAGCTTTATCAGTTAAATACCGATTAACAATATCATACTTTTAAAGACAATTACGGAGAAAAATAAAGTTTAAATACTTTCAGAACGCTTACTTTGAAGTTTTACCAATCAGAAAACATTTCATAATTTTTCACTTCGATATTTATTAAAATGTTTATGATTTTATTGGTTTTGGTTTGAAGCTAACCATACTTTAAACGACTATGACAAAGTACCTACCACCGATACAAATCGGTAGGTTAATTATGTTTCAGGGTAGATTTCATACATTTATCTATCTTTACACCGGAGACAAGAGGCCGTGTCCCCTCTACCATTTGATACCATTCATCCGATAGATACTATTGTGTCACAAAAAACGTCCCTTTATTGTTTAAAGATAATGCTCTGTTTGTCCTGGTATTGTCTTTAACAAGGTGTGAAACACTGCCTAGGAGAGTGTACTAGTAAACAAGAAATATCTTTAAAAAAGATAAACGGCATAGTTTTAATGCTGGTGATTTATAATGTTAATCTGCTGTTGAAATAAATTAAAGAACTAATGTATTTCAGCACGGATAACAAAATTATATCGGTTTGAATCATATTTGGTGATAATAAGGCTGCATTTGAATCAGGAATATAATTTTATTAATTGAAAAGATACACCCACTTATTCAGCTTGTATTCAATCTTAACTTTGTTTCGTTTTTAACGGCATATCTACATTTTGCATCTACCGCTACATTGACCAATCACATACTTCATCTTGACCAGTAACGCCATCTGTCGCGTCATATCCGGGGCCAAAAGAATAGTATACGGCTATGCCGAAAAATACCCCACTTGTTACATAGTGTTGTACATTTGTAGGTATAGAGTCATCCTTCAACTTCTCAAATTCAAATTCAACTTCACTTACTCCTTCTCATTACAAAAGTATAATTTATAGAGAGAATTTATCTACAACTTCGATAGTACAGTCACCCGTATAGCTGTAACTATATGTTGCATATACAAGAAGATTGTAAAACATACACAAATGACATAAGCATACAATTAAAAACATTCCATACAAATTAAGGGTAAGGTACATTTGAGATAAAGAGTATTAAATGTTAGGGACATCGTAAAGCTGTTTCGTTCTTCTTGGACTTGTTAGTGACATAATACAGTTGTTTCGTCCTTCTATAACTCGTCAGTGAGGTTAGGGACATCATATAGCTGTATCTTTCCTCTAGGACACATCAGTGATGGACGCGGTGCCAAAAGTGATGAAATGTTTCAACTAAAATCAGGAAAAACAAAAAAAAGATTAAAAAAATGAATACAGCAGAGGAGGTTCGATGCCCTTGTGATACAATTCATTAAATATTTCAATATGAAATTGAGAAGAAGAAGAAGAAGAAGAAGAAGAAGAAGAAGAAAAAGAAGAAGAAGAAGAAGAAGAGAAGAAGAAGGAAAGGCTTGTATATTCTTTGTCGATGGCACTTTTTATAAGAATTTAAATATGGCATGCAGGTTAACAGCAAATCTCGGGGATTCAATGTCTACCAGCACGGCATACCACTCAACGATCTCCAAGGACTGTACATGTACAAATGACACGTTGAAGGTATAACTAATCCCCTGTTGTGACTGAGATAAACATCATCCTGCATTTAAACGTTTAAACAACAGCCGATGGTGTACCGACAATACAGGAATGTCCTTTGTATAAGGTCCCATGGAGTTAAACTTTACATTCTGAATACAGAGGTATTATTTTCGTCCGTCCTAAGTATCAAAATAACAAGATCGTCAGGGGAAGAAGAAAAAAGACAAAGAAACAGAGTAATTAATTGATTGTGTTGTGTTTTGTGGAGAATTCATGTCATGTCCATGATTTAAGACTATTACCAATATTTTGCAGACCTAGTGTTCACTGAATCTTGTGTGGTTTCCTCATTATGACGTGTAAATATTCATTAATGATAAATCACTCATCCGGGAAGTTACGGGAACAGACAGAAATAGACTAACCTTACATTTCATTGGAAGTTTATTGAAATCACGCTAAACGAAAACGTTGGACTTAGTACACGGGGACAAAAATTCTGGAATCAAGTGTTGATTTACTCTGACAAAAGTCGTCTTGGAACTCTCCAAGTGACAGTGGAATTATCTAAGTAACTGTTTTAATTGAAGCTGACCCGCCGCCATGGTGTCCGGGGCGGTTGCAGTGGCTGGAGGAAATTTTGGTAAAGGAAGCGGTATAGATGCAACTGGTGACGAAGCCACAATGGTTAATAACTGCCTTAACTTTCTCATTGTCTTATTCCTAGCTTGTATCATCTTGGCAATGACTTTCGAAGTATTACGGATGCATAAATTAGCAGATCTACAAGAGAATGAAATCATGCGTAACGGCACTGGCGATGTTGGCTGACCTTTGAACTTTGTGCTTTGTAATGTTTTAACCGTGAAGGTAAGTTATAAATTAGATCATTATGATATGGACTGTCAAAGTGTAGCTATAATTAGATCTGTGATTAGATAGATTATACTTGTGTCGCGTGAACACAATTACGCTAAAATATTGATAGAGTTTCAAAACAGACATCTGAAAAAACTACATCAACAGGCGATGTTAGTAAAACAATGAAACTATCACTCTAATAGTATACAAAGTATCGGGTTTGACACGCCTGACACGCATTTTGCCAAAAGACAGAGGAGATATAATGTTGACATAAATTAATTGTCGTCTCAAATAAGAGTTACACAATTACCAAGAAGGGTGGTATTATACAATTGTTAACTTTGTTTAGGTTAATACAAGGAATTTTTAACCCGAGAAAGGTTTTATATACAATTCAGCAATATAATCATATCACTACTATAGTATTTTATGGGGTGTTACATTTATATACAATGTACTCATAGCAATAACTATAGTATTTTATGGAGTGTAACACCTACATACATTCTACTCATATTAACTACTATAGTATTTTATGGGGTGTAACTCCTACATACAATGTACTCATAGCAATACTATAGTATTTTATGGACATTGATACCTGCATACAATGTACCGTAACTTTAAACGTATTGTCATAAAAGTTTTCAAATTTCTTGCTCGAGCTGTTATTATTCCATTGTGTTATGAAATAGTGTTTTCAAATAAAATTCTTTTTCTGTTTCCTCGTTTATAACTTCTAATGATTGTAGAATGTATAAAAAGACAGAAGCGTCATAAAACATTGTGATTAGAATTTCATTTATGACAATCATTAATAACTAAATGATAATGGATAAATCAGTGATAAATGATCCGCAAATGTCCAGTATTGTACGAAATTGTATCAAATTTCTTCAGGATATTCCGAAGCGAGACGAGGGGACCCATATATTATCGCACATACGTGTATATGGTAAGGTATGAGAAAAAGCGCAAATAAGTGATATCTGTTTTACAGATTTTTTAATTTAAACTTGAATCTTTCTAATACAGAGTCTCAATTTTTCCAGGAAGGGATATCGTCCACCAGAGGTCACGCAGAAACGGGGAAACTTTTCATCAAATTCACACTGCCTCAATCTGGAACGCTCTAAGAAACGAACACTCGAGAGAGAAAACAGTTTTTGTGTCTTAAGGCCTTCGTGGAGTATGATATCTGGAATCTAATATTGACCTTCGTTGTGTTAAATGTTGATATTTGTGAAAATGTTTGTCGGTAATACCAGATGTTGTCGTTTCTACTGAAATGTATTTCTCTGCACTTTGTCGTTAAATGTTTTTTATTATTATAAATTTTGGAGAATATTGATTTTTTTTCACAATATCAATTTGATTCCAATACTTTTGTAGAGGTTGTAATCTGTATGTGACAGATGCAATATACGTGACTTCTAGCATGCGTTAAATATGAACAAAGGAAACAGTCACATGGTGACCTTAAAATGTACAAGGAAGAAAAAATGACCTTTCAGCCTCTTACAATCAAATACAAATGGTTTCCTATTTTCCCAATCTCGGTTGGCCCATTTCTCAGTTTTCGTAAGTCTGAGCCTATTATTTAACTCTTTTAACACTCCATTTTCCTGAATGAGATACGTTTGAGAATGTTTGCGAGTCAGTGAATGCTTTCTTCAGAGTAGTGTGAATGAAAGCGAGTTTGATATTCTCTTTCTCTGATGATCCGATCTAATTTTGAACCTTCATCTTTTTACATTGTATCAAACAATGGACAAGACAACAATATATGAAACAATGGACAATATACCAGTATATGAAACATGGACAAGATACCAGTATATAAAACAATGGACAAGACACCAGTATATAAAACAATGGACAAGATACCAATATGTGAAAAATAACAAACAATAACTTTTTACTTCAATAACGTCGACAACGTCACCCATTTTGAAATATATAACACTGTCATCGTTTTAGACGTCAAAAGAAATGTTTTGTGCTGCCTGTGTTGGAAAGGTGTATGATAATGTGAGCGTCCTTAATTATTGTCAAATTCTATATCATAATGTTATTGATATTAAAACTAAATTTAATAAATGTTGATATCTTAACGCTGTTTATATAAACTACCTTTTTACAATAAAAATAATACGAATTCCGGTGATCTTTCTGTTTTTATTTGTGTTTTTGTTTTGGTCTGGGTTTTTTTTTGTTTTTTTTTGTTTTTTGTTTTTTGTTATTTTTGCATTTGTTTTTATTTCTTTTTTTTTTTTTAAATATTTATCCTAACATTTCATCGCGGAAAAAGCTTTAAAAATTATTTAAGCAAGTGTCATAGTGCTTACAAGGTTCTATTTATTAAAGATACTGTATCTTTACAACCACGTGTTCCTTATAGGAACTGACCAAGTTCCCATTTATCAATTTACCTTCAATGATTTTCTGTAATCGTTATTCTAATTCAAATCTATTACACGAGGTAGTCAGAAGTGAACGTAGCTTTACACGGAGACACATTAAAACGATATTAGGACCACGTGTCTCGGAATGGTAACCGTCTGCGGCTTTATCTATGATATTCGCAATAGCAATCTAGGTTAATTCTGGAATATAAATCTAGGTTAATTCTGGATTATAAATCTAGGTTAATTCTGGATTATAAATCTAGGTTAATTCTGGAATATAAATCCAGGTTAATTCTGGAATATAGATCTAGGTTAATTCTGGATTATAAATCTAGGTTAATTCTGGATTATAAATCTAGGTTAATTCTGGATTATAAATCTAGGTTAATTCTGGGATATAGATCTAGGTTAATTCTGGGATATAAATCTAGGTTAATTCTGGGATATAGATCTAGGTTAATTCTGGGATATAGATCTAGGTTAATTCTGGGATATAAATCTAGGTTAATTCTGGGATATAAATCTAGGTTAATTCTGGATTATAAATCTAGGTTAATTCTGGGATATAAATCTACGATTAATTCTGGGATATAAATCTAGGTTAATTCTGGGATATGAATCTAGGTTAATTCTGGGATATAAATCTAGGTTAATTCTGGGATATATATCTAGGTTAATTCTGGAATATAAATCTAGGTTAATTCTGGGATATAAATCTAGGTTAATTCTGGGATATAAATCTAGGTTAATTCTGGGATATAAATCTAGGTTAATTCTGGGATATAAATCTAGGTTAATTCTGGATTATAAATCTAGGTTAATTCTGGGATATAAATCTAGGTTAATTCTGGATATAAATCTAAGTTAATTCTGGGATATCAATCTAGGTTAATTCTGGGATATCAATCTAGGTTAATTCTGGGATATAAATCTAGGTTAATTCTGGGATATAAATCTAGGTTAATTCTGGGATATAAATCTAGGTTAATTCTGGGATATAAATCTAGGTTAATTCTGGGATATAGATCTAGGTTAATTCTGGATTATAAATCTAGGTTAATTCTGGGATATAAATCTAGGTTAACTCTGGGATATAAATCTAGGTTAATTCTGGATTATAAATCTAGGTTAATTCTGGGATATAAATCTAGGTTAATTCTGGGATATAAATCTAGGTTAATTCTGGGATATAAATCTAGGTTAATTCTGGGATATAGATCTAGGTTAATTCTGGATTATAAATCTAGGTTAATTCTGGGATATAAATCTAGGTTAACTCTGGGATATTAATCTAGGTTAATTCTGGATTATAAATCTAGGTTAATTCTGGGATATAAATCTAGGTTATTTCTGAAATATAAATCTAGGTTAATTCTGGAATATAAATCTAGGTTAATTCTGGGATATAAATCTAGGTTAATTCTGGGATATAAATCTAGGTTAATTCTGGGATATAAATCTAGGTTAATACTGGAATATAAATCTAGGTTAATTCTGGAATATAAATCTAGGTTAATTCTGGAATATAAATCTAGGTTAATTCTAGATTAAGCAAAATCCGCTAATCGAGAGCCAGGTTGGTGGTAGAGGTGACACCAAGCGTTTCACAAGCGTCGCACACATCTGACTTTACATCGAACAAGGAACAATAATACCTTTATGTCGACCGTAAAACGTTTCCATTGTTTTCATCAACTTCCATTTCAAATCCTCCGATGTTATTTTTTCGCCAGCAGCCTAAATCTGACATGGAATATGTTGGTATACAAAATATAATTTGAAAACATTTGAATTTTTAAGAACTATTGACTTTTAGTTGTGGTAATGAATTATGACGACGACGATAACGACGACGATATAAGCGAGTTTCAAAGATGGGAGGAGATACCTATAGGAAATAGGAACCTCATAGCCCCACTAGAGGCAACATTATGGTATCTGATTAGAAAACACGTGTAGTATGTGGATGTTTGTGAGATAGTCGACACAGCCATGGGGATACATGTACATGCATTGATGAACTTTTAAAATTGATTTAATGGAAAGGGATATTTTGCCGCAAGACTCGAGTTCACATGCGAATCATTTAATTCGAAAACGAAGAAAATGTTTGTAAATAAAACATCTTTGCTTCTTAAATTTGTAGCCAATGTGATTTATCGGGAAAACTGTAAATAAATTGTCAAATGGTACTAATGTTTACAGGCGATGGTCACTAATATACTTAAGTTAGGTCCAATGTTTTAAGGAGAAACAAACTTGCATTTTGTATTGATGTATTGATGTATTGCAAGTCTTTATCGTATAGGTCATTAATGTCTTAAAATAGTCCCAGTTGAAAAATGACCAATGCAGTAATTTTGAACGAAATGGTTTCGTCTCGGACCGTATTACTGGAATCCAAATAAAGTCGCCATCTTCGATTTTTATATTCACGGAATCAAAGAAAGTTCTTCCGGTATAAAAAAAGAATTTGGATAAATCAGATGACGGCATGCGGTTTCAATCGCTCCGCGGAAATAAACAGATATTAATATATCAGTTTCTCTCTGATACAAGGGACATAACTCTGTCAATATATTTTTACACAATATGTTTTAAAGAATATTACTGACATTGTCAGTAGGCATTACACAAAGGCGCCATGCGGTAAAGAACTATAGCTGATCAGTTTATGAGATTTAGATTTTTGACACGTGCTTTGATGTCAAAAACCGTACATGGCTTATCTGATAAAGTGGTAACTGGTAAGACAAAAGACAATAGAGGTTATACAAACATATCATACCTATTTATATACGTGGTCTACGTCGGATATACACTTCAAAATGGCGGTCCTGGCGATTATCTTGGTTGTGAGCATTCTGCCCGGTTATATTCATTCAAACCCAAAGTTTGAAATACTGGATGAAACACGACAAGAAAATAGGAAAAGTATGTCATCGACAAACGTGAATCATCGACAATGTCCATTTATTGTGTCCAGAAGGAAGCGCGCTGCTGTTTCATTTGTAAGCGAGAAGGATGGAAAATTTGTACAGCAAAACGGACATGAATCTTTCAGAGACGTGCTTATTACGAATCCAGGTATGTTTCTACGGCCAGACGTAAATATTTCGTTTCCTATTTCTAATCTAATGAAGAAGATATTCGAATATTCTGTTACAAACTGGAAAAATCAGAAAGACAAGCTTGCCGAAGATCTGTATAATCCGTATTACGCTGACGCTTGGAAGATAAATCTGTGCAGTAGCCGGACTGTGTTGTTGGAGTCGATGATACAGCTTTGCTCTGCTGGTACGTTCTTTGGGAGGATGAATGAAATGTTAAGAAACTACAACGCGAAGAGAAATGCAAACCTTCAATCGTATGCTCTCATGTTAAACGTCATTTTGTTTGAGTGGCCGGAAGTGACGCAGTACACACAGACAACATATCGTGGATTCATATCCGGTGTACAAGATTATCAAATTGGCTTGACATTTGCCTGGATAGATTTTGCTACAGCTACCAGAAATGAAGCAATAGCTTGTCGATCAGCGAAAACGGCATTATTTGTTATAGACAACAGTGAGAATTCAAACTATAAACCGAGATCTATCGCGAAATATTCCCCCGATGGTGGCGAGTATGAATTTCTATATCCAGTTTCTGTTCTCTTTCACGTGGATCAAATCAGGAGTGGCGCGTGCGGTGACGTCACTATACCGACGATTTACATCTCACTTGAGGCTGGCGATTATACTTTGAGTGGATGTAGTATTAGTATCCCGTCACGTGCTGTTACATTTCTTTGCGCACTTTTGATAGAATTAGTAGCGAGACTCTGTAGCATGAAATGATTGCGGTGGCATGTGTCTGACTGGGTTTAAATGTCACTGTCCACGTGCCCTGAATGTTATAAACTTTGAGGCGAAGACTTTGACCTCAAGACGGTATAGCGATGTCGAAATAATGGAAAGAGAATGAACATTTATTCATAATGGAGTGTAATTGACAAAAAGTCCTTATTTGTTATCGACTCGGTATGTACCGATCATGTGTATACCGACCCTTGTGTATACCGAACACGTGTTTACCGACCCTGTGTATACCGACCCTGTGTATACCGACCTTGTGTATACCGACCTTGTGTATATCGACCTTGTGTATATCGACCTTGTGTATACCGATAATGTGTATACTGATCCTGTGTATACCGACCTTGTGTATACCGACCTTGTGTATACCGACCCTGTGTATACTGATCCTGTGTATACCGATCCTGTGTATATCGACCCATGTATATCGACCTTGTGTATACCGACCGTGTGTGTACCGACCTTGTGTATACCGACCTTGTTGTGTATACCGACCACGTGTTTACCGACCCTGTGTATACTGATCCTGTGTATACCGACCTTGTGTATACCGACCCTGTGTATACCGACCTTGTGTATACCGACCCTGTGTATACCGACCCTGTGTATACTGATCCTGTGTATACCGATCCTGTGTATATCGACCCATGTATATCGACCTTGTGTATACCGACCGTGTGTGTACCGACCTTGTGTATACCGACCTTGTGTATACCGACCCTGTGTATACCGACCTTGTGTATACCGACCTTGTGTATACCGACTTTGTGTATATCGACCCTGTGTATACCGACCTTGTGTATACCGACCTTGTGTATACCGATCATGTGTATACTGATCCTGTGTATACTGATCCTGTGTATACCGACCCATGTATATCGACCTTGTGTATATCGACCCTGTGTATACCGACCCTGTGTATACCGATCATGTGTATACCGACCTTGTGTATACCGACCCTGTGTATACCGACCCTGTGTATACCGACCATGTGTATACCGACCTTGTGTATACCGACCATGTGTATACTGACCCTGTGTATACCGATCATGTGTATACCGACCTTGTGTATACCGACCCTGTGTATACCGACCATGTGTATACCGACCCTGTGTATACCGACCATGTGTATACCGACCTTGTGTATATCGATCTTGTGTATACCGACCATGTGTATACTGACCCTGTGTATACCGATCATGTGTATACCGACCCTGTGTATACCGATCATGTGTATACCGACATTGTGTATACCGACCCTGTGTATACCGACCATATGTATACCGACCTTGTGTATACCGACCCTGTGTATACCGACCATGTGTATACCGACCTTGTGTATAACGACCATGTGTATACCGACCCTGTGTATACCGAAAACCTGAATTAATTGTACAGAACATAAATAAACAACAAAAACTAAATAAAGCAGTACAGATATATTTACAGTAAAACTTTATGTACCAAGTGTTGACTGAGTTGAAGAGATGAAACACAGACAGATCATTCGGATTGGATATAATAATATTAGTATACATAGGTATCTTGACACTTGTTTCTGATATCTTTTTCTATCATTTATATGTTGTATATATATTGTTAATTGTAAATTGAAAAATAAATCACAGTTTTCCCCTTTAACGCCGATATTTATTAATTTCTGATGAAAAGTGTGGATCCCATTAGTTTCTCTTTCTTGGAACCTTGAACATCACTTTTTTATGAACAAGGGGAGTTAACTCCCACCGCTCTGGAACATACATCGTTTAAAGCATCCAGAGGAAAATGTTTCACTTTTATGTTCATCACCTAAAATGCTCTCGTTTTATCGTTTTCAAATATAGATTTTTTTTCCGAAATCTGTAATTAATGAAAAATGACAATGTCACGTGGTTTGTGTATTCCTCTCCTCTAGTATCCCATATACATGTTTGGCATGGACCAGGAACTCCTCCATGGCCGGTATCTGGTCATTCTAGGATAGCCATGGTAAGCCACCCATGTAGCCACGCCCATTCATGCCATAGCCACGCCCGTACATTCCATAGCCACGCCCATACATTCCATAGCCACGCCCATACATTCCATAGCCACGCCCATACATTCCATAGCCACGCCCATACATTCCATAGCCACGCCCATAGAAAGGGGTCATTCCATAGATACCATAGTTATCGTTATCATAGATATCTCCATAGAAGTCACGGACATCTCCCAAATTGTCACTAAAATTATCGTAGAAATCGCCTGAAACAGGAAAACACACTAAGTAAGTATATGTACAACATTGCCTACATGTATACAAACAAAACAAAAACAAAATCAGGTAGGACTTGACTAGTTATCGCCCTTATAGATTCGAAACCCTCCCGCCAGGGATATGTTTCAAATATATATTTTGAAGCAAAAATAAGCGTATTATAGAAAAACTATTTTGTACCAGGCTGAATACTAAAGATAGAGATTGCTTTACCTTGAATCTGCCGTGTGATTCCATTTTATGTTGTAATATATATAGGGAATAAGTTTAGATAATACTGTTAATTTCTAGTAATTGGTTTGAATACACAAGACAAAAAAAAAAAAAAAAAAGCGTAACTCGGTCACGAAAAAAGTAAAATATAAACTTTATTTTAAAATTGTGATACAAGTTACGCCAACTTATATTAATCACGCTTGTTGGCCCGGATGGAAGCGTGATTAATATAAGTTGGCGTAACTTGTATCACAATTTTAAAATAAAGTTTATATTTTACTTTTTTCGTGACCGAGTTACGTTTTTTTTTTTTTTTTTGTCTTGTGTATTCAAACCAATTACCAGTCTTACTGTGGGAGGAAACCGGAGTACCCGGGGGAAACCCACGTGGTCGGGCAGGTCACTTCATACCTTTTCATAGCCGGAAATCGAACTTCAGGTGAAAGGTAGGTGTTACCACTATGCAAAATGCCAATCCTGTCTCATGGTCGGATTTGAAGTTGAATATTATTTTTATGATTACTTCTTAACTTGATTATTGTTTGTGAATGAACATTTATACGAGCAACATCCCATGTAGTAAGCGAGGCATTATTGTGTGTGTATTGTTTCGTATAAAAGGATAGTTTAATGTCACGTGACAAATATGATCAATTATACATGTAAAATAAACAGTAGTTAGGCCTTGTCACGTGTCAACATGATGGATGGAATGAGACATAAAAAGGAAATTCATCAAAATCGCGGAACCGCTACAGACATGGGACATTATTGTAGGTCCGGAACAGCGCATGCGTGTTGTTTACGGCTGTTTACTGCCTATCACGTTTACGTTGTAAAGCTAAATGCTGACTACACAAGCCGCTAATGCTTAAGGGGGTTTATACGTTTTATTTCCCAAAGAGAAATATTTTTTTTGTATTGGTTTTTGAAACATGAATCATTCCTTTTTTTTTATACATTATTGTTTTACTTGCCGTCGAAGATTTGAACAGGGAGTGGAAATTGTAATAGTTACATTTTTTAATAAAATGAACTGTAGCGATATTTTGATATACCCGACTATTTATACCTATAAAGTTTGAATGTTTATTATTTCACTGATTTGATTCATAACACAATATCAAATTGATAAGCAAACAAAACACCGGAAACTTTATATGAATTAGAGGAAAATGGGTAGAGAAAAATAAATCATGATACATGTAATCAGGCGGAGTTAATTAGCAAAATATTTACAGTTTTACTGATAATGTAATTAAGTTCAATGCTTATATTTACATTTGACAACGAATTTGAAAGACTATATCCAGGAATTTTACTCTGATAATGAATGAACAAATTATTATCGTCAAAGACGGAACAGCCTTTTCAACAGCCATCTTTCGTTATCGCCGACGTGACAATTATGACGTCACTATAATAATGACGTCATAATAAAGATTTGGAAGTTATGGACGCAGATATTTAAAAACACATCGATCAATACAAAATCCCGTGAACAACGATTACTCCGCTGACGTCACAGTCAACTTCCGGTATAACTGAAAGTAGTTCCTTTTATTTTTTTTATGTTATGAGATGATAACATAATTTTTTGAGCCAATGAAAATGCTTGTTACAAGCAAAATTAAATTATAGTTATATAGTGGGGCTGCAGTGTACAAATGTAAATATTATGTGATACACAAAAAAAACAAAAACAAAACAAATGAACCAACAAATACATAATAAGCAAATAAATGAATAAATAAAAAAAACCCCAAAAAACAGCAAATAAATGAATAAATGAAACGATAAATATTATACTTACTTATTCCAAAAACACCAGATACCAGTACTGTGAACAAAAAAAAAAGAGAAATGAATCTGATCTTATTTTTACACAAAACACAGAAGATGGGGAATTAGCACATACTATTATATACAAAGATAGTGTCTTAGGAATATGTGATTCACGACATTTACCATACTTACAAAGATCAGGTTTAGGAATATGTGAAAACTTTATTTACCACATGTCCAAAAATAATGTTTAGAACAAAAGTGAAACCGCATTTAGCATATATACAAAGATAAAGTTTAGGAATATGTGAATCACTGCATTTACTGCATGTACAATGTACAGAGATAACGTTTAGGGATACGTGAAACTGTATTGACTAAATGTATAAAGATAATGTTTAGGGATACTAGTATGTGAAACTGTACATGTATTTACCATATATACAAAGATAAGTGTAAGGATATATAAATCACTGTATTTATCATATGTACAAAGTTATTGTATAAGAATATGTGAATCATTGCATGTATAAATATAATCTCTTGTTCCACACAAAGTGTGGCTGAGTAAAATAAAGTCAACCAATCAATGTACGTATGAAGACACCCCCCCCCCCCCCCCCCCCCCCGGATGATCCCATCCCCACCCCTAGGACATTTCATAAATACATTCACTGACATTCCATAGTGAATTGTCTTGTGTAAAGTACACACATTGAATCTAACTGCACAAGGTCGACTTTAGTTATAATTGAACGTATTATGCTTGAATTGAAATAAAAGAAAGTTTGAACTAATGGGCTATTAAAATATTGTTGACAATAAGAGGATATCTATATAAATCTCCTTTAATTGTTTATCAAAGTCTAGATTATATATGTAACCGATCCTACAATTGTGTAATTCCGCTTCAACTGTAAATCCAACCATGATTTTTGTCTTCCCTCTCCGTAGGACATTCCCTTAAAACGCATTTGTTCCTATTTTTGACCTTCATCCAGGACCTTAATATCATAATATCCGTGAAAATTGATAAAGAAAATACTCCCGATTTCTACATAAACCGTGACGTTTGTTGTGTTTTCGTCATACCTACAGCAGTAGTGTCGTTTTAAAAAAAAACCTAGTAAGTACTTTTTCAATGACGTATGCATGCTTTATGGAAACCTAATATTACACACCCACAGTTTAAAACACTACACACATAAGTATCAAAGACTGCAAAACAGGTTTGAAAGTAAAATAATCACTGTTACATACATAGATAGTGAATAAAGCTTGTTTGTCTTGTTCTGAAATATGTATATGAATCTTTAAAAAAAATCAATTTTAATTGAACAATAAACCAAGGTAATTAAACCAATTAACTATCTCTATTGATTCATTATTATGATGCTATTTCTCATTATTTCTTATGTATCATCCGTTTCTAAAATTAATAACTTTAGTTTTCTCCACATTTTCTGCTAAAGGGGCATTCCTTCGTTCGGACATCAGAGACATGCACAAATTCTATTGATGAAATATATCTTCGAACGATGACTATATGAGTGTTTGTGCCTACAAGTAATGAAACAAACACCGAAATGTACAGGGGAAAGGTGTTTTGTATACAAACACCGTGTGTTTTTGTGGTAATTAGTGATACTTCGGGTCGAATTAGGAATTTTCAGGACTTAATATTCGAAGAACTTTGGTTTATCTTTAGAGGAAAACTGCCATATCAATGTAAAAAAAAATATAACCTTTACTGCGTGGAAAAAAATCCTATTTTCTAGTAAGTTTAATTTTGATGACCTAAACTTCACTCAAACGAAGGAATGTTCCCTTTAAACCCCATTCCTTGGTATACTCCAGGAAATAATTCATTATAATTTGATGACCTTCGGCGTCATAGGTATTAATAACATATCCTCTGTATCAATAATAAAGTATGCGTTTATGGTTCTAATATCTGTCGACGTACAATTGATATTGATAGGATTATCTTTATGTCATTAACATACAATGTAAAATATATCAGCGGCATAAATTCTCTTTAAAATAATCCGCAATTGACGTCATAAAAGTCGAATCTACCATTAAATTTTACACAGCAGCTGACGGTATCGTAGAGTCCTCTTATAATTTTCACACTTCCTTCAATGCACTCTTTAATTAATTCAAACCAGTTTTTTGTGTGTTTACAAAATCAAATGCCTTTTTTATGAGCTATGAAACAACAATATAACCTTTAACCTTTTCATTAAGTGTCAGATTGATCAAAAATTGTAAAGCCAAGCTTGGTCTACAGCCGACTGGCTTTTCCGGAATCCGAATTGCGAGTCGGTTAATTTATTTTACAGTATATCAACTGTATGTATATTTTTATCATCTCTCTGCTTACTGAATAACAAAATAGATAAAATAAATAAATAAATAGATAAATAAATAGAAAGATAAATAAATAAATAAATGAATAAATAAATCAATCAATCAATCAAATCCAGCTGAACATTTGTGAAATATTTGAACCTCTAATATAAGTCTGACCCTATCAGATACACATCTATTTAATATTTTTAGAGATGTATCTAATTCGATTGACAGATATCTAAATATAGCCTTAACTCATGTTCGACGTTTTACTTCGGAATCAGTGCCCGTTAGTCTTAGTTACACTCATACAATAACACCACGTTCATTAAAGGATTTAGTGGCAAGGGAAAGTTAATTAAAACGAGAAATTATAAAAATGATTCATATCAATAAATAAATATTTTTTACAACTTACCTGTAAATAGTGTGAATATTGCAATCTTCATACTGTAGTTATTGTTTTCCAGACCAAGAAATAAAAATACAATTAAATACGGACCGGGCTCGGCTTTTATTTATACGTAGACATGTCCGTCATGTTTTTTTGTTTGTTTGTTTTTGTGTACCATGATCGCCCTATCACGACCCTGTTCTGTATAATCGCCAGCTATTGGACATGCTATCATTGTACTTAGCTCTATTATAAGTGCACATTACACCGATTCCGGACATGATCACCTTGCGGTTTGTATACTAGTTACAACGTGATTAAGGCCGTTCCTATGTAAATAATGGTTTCAAGGTATGATAAAGGTTTGTTTTCCGAATTTGTTTAAAACATTACTTTTACAATATTAGATCTATATTACAGAACAGAATTAGAAAAATATATTTATAAAAAACGCTTGCAAACAGATGCCATCAAGAGAAATTTGTTTATTTGAGAACAAATGGAAATGTATGTTATCAATAAAATACACTGCATCACGGATGGAAACTTAATTGATGTCAAACCGATATCTATACACATTCCTCCTTGTACTGTCGTTTTACTTGCGTTTGAGTTATCTTTAATGTCGACAAGACGTTAAAGGGGCATCATAACACAGTCGACAATGTCGACAAGACGTTAAAGGGACATCATAACACAGGATTAGTTATCCCTATATCAGGTAATTTACAATGATACAAAATATCAAAATCAGTTAAAACAGGAATCTATGGATACCGATGTCAATACTAAGATCGTGTTACAGTTCACTTCTAAAGCGATATGCATTTATCTTTCATTCTCTCGTTATTATATTTTCGTCACATTTCTTCATTTTATTCTTTCCTTCTTTCAATTGTTTTTGGTATATTTTTGTTTTATTTTCTTCCCTTGTTAGTTTGTTTATATCTCGTGTATATGATGGTATTGAGCTTTACAACGAGAGGAAATAAAACAACTCAGGTCGTGTACATAACGAGAAAAAATGTACATGAACAGCGAATCACATGCCTACAGGAAACAAAGAGTTACCTTGGCTTGGCCTGCTGACATAAATATGACACGAATAGCCGACCTACTGCCTACACACGAATGCTTTTACGGGGGCGATGTTTCACCCCAATGGTCCGTTTCCCTCTTCCTTCACCTTTCCTTAACAGGTGTGAAGGAGGGCGGACAGAAGTAAGATGAACATCGATCTATTTTCAGATTATTTTTTATCAGCTCGTTGATAAACAAATGACAAGTTTTGGTTATAATGACTATATATAGACGAGTTTTTCTGTTCTACTTGGGGTTGAGGTACATAAGTAGATATTACCTGTAGCTGTTAATTTGTGCATACCGACCGGTACATCTATATTTTCAGAAATAGATACCTGAAATTGACTTGCAACTGTCATCGCGAAAATATCGAATATCTGTGTTGATATTCACAAATTTTACGTCCCCATTTCAGAAAAGGACACACTGTTTTGACCATCATAGAAACAACGGTGGTTTGCATTGTATCAAAAGAAAGGTAAAGTTGTTTTAAAAAAAAAAAAAAAATTCTGAACTTGTTAAATAGTAATCTCGGGATCAAGACACGGATGTTGATATGACATAAACGAGGGTTTCATGGTGAATATCCATATGAAAAATAAATATTTAGAACAAAAATTTCCACTTCTTTTCATATACTCTAGTTTAGATCCACCTCGATTTCCGGTACAATATAGATTTAGCTCCCAATAAAAAAAATGAAAAAATAAAGAAAATGAACATGATATACAGAGTTAACGCCCTTGTTATATATTTTCATATACATGTATATAAAGGTTACACAACGAGTGATTGTTGGATACGGAATTTATTTCATACTCGTAAGTTATTTTTTAAAAGTTACAAAAAGCACGAGCTTTAGCGAGTCATGTGACCTGTTTCTACCACAATAATATCGGCTTGAATCAAAGGGAAACGTGGCCAAGTATAATTTCACGTAGGCAAATAAAGTGTACCGGTGACGTCCGGGAGCCGGTGTTGTGACGTCATTCGATTATTGATGACGTCAAAACAATTGCAGCTTGGGTCAAAGTTCGAATTCTTTACCAATCAAATGACCGGGAGGTCATATAGCACTAGTGGTATATAACATATATTTATCCAACAGTCGGCATACTTATAAAATGGCTTGAGAGTAGAATAACACCGTGTATTGTGGTAGAAATAATGTTATTCCACTATGTTATCGGGTTCGAATCCATCCCGTTTACTGGGTCTTCACATGACTGACGTGTCCTAGAAACACACTTTGATCTACTTATTACTAGAGATTTATCTGGACGGCCCGTGTAACACTTAACAATTCAAAATTCTAAAATGCTTTGTAGACAAAATACTTTTGAGATATCGTATGATGACGGTGCCGCCATGCTGATCTAGCCTACTTTCGGTTTCGCGGTTCTGGCGATCGTGGTCATTCAGGTGCTTTGAAGAGATGAACGAGTTTTGATATTTTGAATCTTTAAACGGCAAAGGTATAAAAATTAAAAAAAACAAAAAACAAAAAAAAACAAAAAAAAAAAAAACACAAAATCGCGAAACGAGTTTGGATATTTGATATTTTAGGTTTTTAGTTAAAAGCCTAAAAATCTAAAGATTCAAAACAGGCTTGAAATTTTAGAATTTTGGTCAAAAACCTTAAAACCAAACTTTTTGTTTTGTTTTGAATTTGATATTTCAGGTTTATGGTCAAAAATCTGAAAATTTAAAATTCTAAAACATTTTAGAATTTTGAATTGTTAAGTGTTACACGGACCCCGGACCATTATTCAATTCATAATTGAGATGTTGTTTTATTTCGAATTCCAAGTCAGTAAGTATCGATGTGGAGAATATTCTGTAATAATTCTAAACTGTGGTTTAGAGGTTTAAATGTTCCCTCGCTCAGTCGAACAATTTTAAATGAAATTAAAATTTTCTCTTGCTGTGTCACGAATTTAAACACCGGTTTAAATGATTTAATTTTTCTTTGCCATCTCTTCAAGTGAAGTATATTTCTGTTTAAAATTAATAAAATTTGAATTTATGGTTTAAATCTTATTTTCCGTTATCAATTCGCCCCCGGAAGCAAACATATGCCTCGGTAGCGCAGTAGGTAGCGCGTCAGTCTCATAATCACATAAACAGAGCGATCTGAAGGTCGTGAGTTCGATCCTCACCCGGGGCATTAATTTTTATTTTTTTTTTGAAATATGAAATCTTCATATTTTTTTCTTCTTTTTTATATCTCGAACTTCTCTAAAATAGATTATAGCAAAATATTATAATTAAAAATAATAATATATGTATTTTTTTCCACGAAAGGTGGGTGTTAATCAACTCTCGAGACATGAAATAATCCTTACAACTGTTGAACAACATTCAGTTTATACCGCACGTGGCATAAACTCTTAATGCATTTTGGTTGCTTGACACGGCGAGCTTCGACCGGGACTATTCTCAATCACGTGGTTCAATGCGATTTGATTGGTTAACAATTGAAGGCCGCTTCACATTGTCCCGGAAATGATAACGCAGGTGTAGATTGCAACTGTTTTTGACATACTCTTGAAAATTTATAAAGATTTTTATTATTTCATTGCTTTGTAAAATAAAACGCTGTTTATTATTTGTCGTGAATTTAAATAAATTGTAATATTTCAACACATTTCCGAAATTGTCAGTTTTTCAAATTGATTAGCGTCATTTGAATTTAGAGTCATACCCGTATACCCCACCCTGATATTATGAAAACATACGTTGACACAAAACAGGTCAATTCATCCCCAGAATAGCTTTTCTATTGTGGTAGAAACATGTCACACGAACTCGAGGTTGCTGTAAATGGTATTTCTTTCACTTTCTTTAGTTGTTTTGCGCTGAAGCTCGTGTTTTTGGAACTTTTGAAACTGAAAGAAATACCAGAACTATGAGTTTGTGTAGACTCTATTTGTTTGATGCATCCATTGTTGACGTGTTACTAATAAGAACTTCTATAATGCATCGTTCGTCTAAAAATCAAATTATCACTGGTATCAACTAAAAAGTTTCGGTTGTACAACTGGTGTCCAACCCGAATTAAATACCGTATAGATTAGAATGGATTATTGATTGGGACAATTTATAACCGAGAGTTACCTCCCTTCGGCCATGTCTTACTTGGTAGAGAGGGGTGTAAGCTGGTTAATTACTAAGCATGTTGATCACCCGGAGATCTCGAAATACTTAATATATCACGAGAATCTGTCATAAAATCAACACATTCTAAAAATGATGATAATAATAATAATAAAAAAAAAATAAATAAATAAATAAATAACAATCATTCTCTTCTCCTCTTTGTCCGTTTCCTCATTCTTTCCTTTCTTTGTGTTTTCCATAACCCTTCAACACATTCTAAAAATGATGATAATAATAATAATAAAAAATAAATAAATAAATAAGTAAATAACAATCATTCTCTTCTCCTCTTTGTCCGTTTCCTCATTCTTTCCTTTCTTTGTGTTTTCCATAACCCTTCAACACATTCATAAAATAATGATAATAATAATAATAAAAAATAAATAAATAAATAACAATCATTCTCTTCTCCTCTTTGTCCGTTTCCTCATTCTTTCCTTTCTTTGTGTTTTCCATAACCCTAATATTATATGGTTGTTTAGTTAAGTTTATTACTACACCAATTACGATCCCCTACACCGGAATAAAATATACAAAATAAATAATAATAATTAAAGAAATCAATCATGGCATCAGTTCCCTTTCTATAGAATTTCTTATGTATAATTATACAAAAGTTCTTGATCCGATTCTTGCCAGTCTATTCTATATTTGAAACAATCTAAATTAACTGTTGGATGCCGACATTACTTCATCTAGCTAATTGTTACATATCTTGATTGCACACAGCACAAAAAAACAAATAATAATGAAATAAATAATTATGTGAAATTGACTTATTTAATTTTGAATTTAAAATGTTTTGTTGATAGGAGATGGCTTCATAAGTTGCCAAATCCTTTGTGACTATTTTGGACAATAAATAGGTTTAAAGTCAATAAATAAATAAAAAAAAAAAAAAAAAAAAGGCTGTGTCATAGATTAAGTTACTGTTTCAGTAAATCATGTACTCGATTTAATTTCACTCTCGTGATTGTACTGTGGTGAATATTTAATTGATTTCATATGTGTACAATTCGCATCTGTGTATGTAATCTAACAGGCGATTTATCACTTTGACCATATCAGAGTATCGGGAAAACCACCATTTCGCCTTTGAAATGCGATAGGTATTTGTGCAGTAGACCGAGTCATGTACAACTGTCTTCCCTTCGCCATTAATTGTTATCATCACACAAAGGGTGTTAACACGAATGGCCATTTCGTCCCGAGTTAGCAGCAACTTATTCTGGTTTTTCGGCATAGCCGTATACTATTCTTTTGGCCCCGGATATGACGCGACAGGTGGCGTTACTGGTCAAGATGAAGTACGTGATTGGTCAATGTAGCGGTAGATGCAAAATGCAGATATACAGTTAAAAACGAAACAAAGTTAAGATTGAATGCAAGCTGAATAAGTGGGTGTATCTATTCAAATGACACATTAATAAAATCTTATTCTTGATTCAAATGCAGTCTTATTATCACCAAAAATGATTCAAACTGATATAATTTTGTTATCCATGCTGAAAAGCATTAGTTCGTTGATTTATTTCACCAGCAGTTTTACATTATAACCATCAGCATTAAAACTATGTCGTTTATCTTTTTTAAAGATATTTTTTTGTTATATCTAACTGTGGGCGTCAACATACAAAACAATAGCATAGTTTTAAAGATAAGTGTATCCGACATTTTCTGTGACTTTTCAGGAATAAGATGTTCCATGATTCACAAACAACCACCTAGATGTCACTTTCGTCTTCTTTTGTCGCCATTGTTGCCTAGGAACAACTGTCCGACGTTGAACTAACTGCCTGTACTTTCTCTATACCACTGGTTTATGTACACGTACCCGGTAGACACATACTATATATATATATTCTTCTGTCTATATTTGGTTTGTAATAAAAACTTGTGCCGAAGTCCCTTTTTAAGATCTTCAATAGAATTCCCGAGTGATCGAGTGAAAGTAATGATGTTATTCCATTTATAGACTTAAATTAATTCATTTTCGTGGGCGTTGAACTCCCCGGCCGCTCTGGAGACTTGACTAGTCTCCACATGACATATATCGAGGTAAATTAACGAGACTTTAAGCAATTCATTCATCATACGTGTACAAATATAGAAACAGTTCACAACTCGCTATCAAAACATTTCCCGTTAGAATAATTCAATACCGAACATAAATCGAAATAGAAGTATAATGGCTGTCATATCGTGTACTGATAGTTAAATGCCGGACGGAGATATTGTTACGTGTGGAGACCTTGATGTACGATAAAAATCGGTTTAAAAATATTATTGAGTAACCGACGTAACTCATCTCGAAACAAAATACGATTTCTTTGTGATATGTAAATCCTGGGGCCCGATTGTTCAGCCGATTGAGCACAGGTATAATAGATTTTAGGTTTGATCCCTCCTCGGGTAAGTTTGTGTTTCTCAGGAATCTGAGATCATGGCCTTGTAATAGTTTACTTCAATTACTCTGGGTACCATACACAGGCAATATTCATTCACGTGAAATTCACATGAAATCCACGTGAATTTCACGTGAAAAGGGCAAAAAAGTGAAATTCAAATGAAATTTTTTCAAAATGAATTTAACTTGAATTTCACATGAAGGAATATCGCCTGTGTACGACGAGTAAGTCGTGTTGTCCCGTGAGGTAGGCACCAACTACTACATACTTCATTGAGACATTAAAACAACACACACACACACACAAAGAAAAGAAAGAGCACTGATCTGTTTACGCTGTACTTTAATGTTCCCCCCCCCCCCTTATAATTCGTCAATAAACCGTATATAATTTCATCATCTATAGAAGTTGCTCAAAATCAGAGGATAAAATGGATTTGTAAGTATTTACCCAGAGAGTTTAATTTGAATAAGGGCAAAATATGAATATGTACACAGGACGCAGATGACTGCCGGCGGGGACGTCATATGGCCCTGTGTCGTTAGACCGGCCACTATCCTTGACCCCCTGTGGTTCATACAAGATTACGGAATTAGTTTAGTGAGGAGAGGAATTTGTGAATTCTGAGACGTAGATTATTAAGTTGTCCTGAGCAGCTCAACAGAGACTAATCCATCCCGGAGAGGTCAAGGTGTGTGTAGTTTTGGGGTATTGTGAACTTTTAAAACCCAGACTGTTGTCCGACCATTACATCGTCGTCATGTCAACACATGTCGAGAAATCGACTCTAGACATTAACAATAGATTCAGTAAATGGTCAGTATTAATGGTCAATTTAGCTTACATCGACATTTCGGCCAATGTATATACATATCACGGTATCTAGGTCCCCTATAGCATTTCAATGATTTGTCAGCTTAATCATACAACAAAGTGAAATTTAAGTTTTAGATATTATTCTGGACTTTAATGCTAAAACAAAACATTGAAGTCACGAGATTTAAAATAATCACATTTTAATCAATCGTTATTCTGCTATCCTTCTAAAATGTTATATTTAATCAGAAAATTCTTCAGCGCGATATCAAGCTAGCTGATTTCTGAACCAGATCCTGTGCATACAGGAGTTGATTCCTACCTCCACAGGGGGTCGTCCTTAAATGACCATAGCTGTTGACAAGACGTTCAATATTACAAAACCTCGTTCAATATTGTTTGGTAAACATTTCTAATTCTATGTCAACCAGGTTGAATAAATAAGTCTCTCACACCGCCATATTTGTGTAATCGGCCTTCCATGTTGGACCCGACTATCCAATACGTACACAGAGCTTTACATAGAGCGGGTGGTCGGGTGGCACACTTGCCTTTCACACAGGCGGCCGGGGTTCGATTCCCCGATCGGACGTGAAAAGGTATGGGGCCACCTGCCCGACCACGTGGGTTTTCCCCGGGTACTCCGGTTTCTTCCAACAGTAAAACCCCTCGCGCGCTTCCATCCAGGCCAAGCGTGATTAGTATAAGCTAAGATAACTTGTTTCGCAATTGTTGTAAAATAAATAAAGTTTACATTTACACAGAGCTTTAACAACATGACCGAATGTTTCGGTATTGTTTAGGAGCTAGAAACAATTAATCTCGCGTTTTCGCCGTCGCGTTTTTGCATTCTCGCGGTTTCGCTCTTTCGCATTCTCGCGTTTTCGCTCCCTCGTCGTCGCGTTTTCGACCTAAGGTCGAGAGTGCGAGAATGCGATATCTGATACTTGGCCCTAACGAGCCACCATAGGTATGACCTGTATTCTGTAGACGACATTGAATAAAAAGGGTATAGTCACATTTAACTCCTTTCAGATCTGACAATACACTTGGCCCTGCACCATAATGGGTCAATTCCCGTCTTATTGAGAAAATCAATCAACACCCCGATGTGTGTAAATTTACTTTAACTTAATTGACATTCATTTAAATCTGCTTTACGTTTGACATGGAACTTTTTGTAGGCGTATTGACACAAGCAGGCAAGCACTTTACCGACGTTAAGAGTTCATTCTTTATTATAATCCAATAAGTGGAGCAATCAAAAATCTGTAGAAAAAGTTTAAAGAGGCTTGCCCGCAGAGAGATCAGAAAAATTGGCTAATAGAAAAAGATTTTTTACACATGACAGATTGTTGGAATTGTTGAGTTTTTCATTTTATTTTCCTTATAAAACGCTGAAAAGTGATATTAAAACCTCATTTTTAAATATTATTTATTTAATCGCAACCCGCAATAAGTCTAATTTGATTGACACATCAAAGAAACAAGCACGTGCACAGTGCCGCACAGTGATAACTTCAAAGGCAGCGGCGATTTACAAAGAAGATTTGCCGTTATATTCCATACATTTCCCTCTCAGGTTGAGTTTTAAATCGTCTTTTAAATACATATTCTGTAATTGTTTTCAAGAAATAAAGTCGGAAAGCCTCTAATTTTGTCACATAGAAACGTGTACTGAAGTTTATTTAGTGATCGGAGATGTGCCGTTTACCGGTCCGTCTGCGGGTAAGCCTCTTTAACACCACCGCAGCGATAAAGGAATTTTTTTATGACGAAATGAATCTGAGAATAGCGGTTTAGTTTTCTGATTTAGAGCTTTAATTTACTGTGTGAAATATGACGTGAATTAATAAAGGACGAATTTGATTGTCACAGACATGTCACGAACTAATTAATATAATGCTAATATCAGAATAATTAATAACATGATCTGTCCTTCTTAAAAAATGGAACTGTTTTGTTGTGAAACAGTGCTGTGTATCAACTACGAACATAAATATAATTGTATATATTATATTGTAAATATGTTTTTCTCTATACATCTTGTGAGTTTGGGAAAAGAAAACAAAATGCATTTGAATTTTTAAAAAGCAATTGAGCTGAATGTAAAAATGTACAAAATAGTATTGTACAAAAATAATGTCACCGAGCAATCTTATTTGAAGAAACTATATAAAATGTATATCTATGTATATATATATGACTAGTGTGTTTTAACAATCCTTCCCCACGATAATTTAACTCCCGCGCGGTTGATTTAATTAGGGAGTTGGTCAGTAGTGTTCTTCGACAACGTTTGGACTTTAAGATCGTGTTCTCTGGCATCATGTACGGATATAAACAATCCTATAGATTTAAATTGAAATATCCTTTTATCGTAAATGTACAACTATTCTTAGTAATGATATTTCACGTCGTGTATTAAAAATATAAATGTTTGAAATGAATAAATGAATGAATACAAAACAGGTGATAAATAAGTAAATAAAGTATGAAAAAAATAGATGATAAAGAGATACATACATAGATAAATGAAAAATACAATGTAAAAAAATAAAAAATGAATAAATAAATAAATAAATAAATAAAGTAAGTAGATAAAAGAAAAAAAGTGAATGTATTGTAATATTGATTGACATATCGAGTAATTACCGGGTAATGGAATGTTTATCATCCAGCTGTTTAATCATCGACCAATAATATGTAATGTGTGAATTTAGAATGGATATTAGGGAAACATTACTCTCTCCGTTTGAAATTGACAAACGCTGGAGACCAATTTGAAATGATATTTTTCTGCTTACAAAAGTATATTATCATTATTCTTTATTTTAAATCAAGCTAGCTCTAACCAAATTACTAAACCATCAGCTCAAACTCTGGACGGAAGCCAGCTTTAACCAATTCAAACTCTGGACGGAAGCTAGCTCAAACCAATTAAATTAATTATAGCTCAAACTGTGGACGGAAGCTAGCTCTAACCAATTCAAACTCTGGACGGAAGCTAGTTCAAACCAATTAAATTAATTATAGCTCAAACTGTGGATGGAAGCTAGCTCTAAACAATTCAAACTGTGGACGGAAGCTAGCTCTAACTAATTCACTAAGTCATCGTTCAAACTGTGGACGGAAGCTAGCTATAACCAATTCAAACTCTGGACGGAAGCTAGCTCTGACTAATTCAAACTCTAGACGGAAGCTAGCTCTGACTAATTCACTAAACCATAGTTCAAACTGCTACTGTACTTTGATTTGTCACTCTTATTTTGATAAATCGACGCTCCCGGAAGACAAAATATAATATATACACGTCCAGATTTTTTTAACCTTAAATTTTACGCACTAAACAATCTCTGCCATCTCCGCAAAATTAGCCAATAATTATCATTTCAACATCCCATGATAAGGGCGGGGGGTCCAGTAATTTAGTAACAATGGGAGTGCCGTAGGCGCGAGCCGATTTTTTTTTTTTTTTTTTTTTTTACGAGGGGTCTGAGGGGCCGCCCAGCGGGTCCAGGGCAGCGCCCTGATAGGGCGTTCCAGGGGGTCTAAGCCCTCCGCGGAAAATGAATATAGCACATTGCCAATAATTTGGGATCAGGCGCGGATCGAGGAGTTTACGAAAGAGGGGTCCAGTAATTAAGTGATAATGCGAGCGCCGTAAGCGCGAGCCGATTTTTTCCTTTTTTGCGAGAGGGAGAGGTCTGGGGGCCGCCCAGCGGGTTCCAGGGTGGCGAAGCCCCCCTGTGGATCTGCAATCGAAAGGAGAGGGGGGGGGGGGGGGGGGGGGCAGTAATTTAGTGATAATGCGAGCGCCGTAGGCGCGAGCTGAATTTTTTTTGTGTTTCCTCGTACCTGTCGGTAATTAGTATCACTCAATTCACGTTAAAACCGCGCATTCTTATTCATGTTGTGTTTCTGTCTTGTTCTCATTATGAACTCAATTAACTTCACAAATTATCATCAACTTATCTATGTGATGAAATTAAGCAAAATTTCGTACTGAGGATTGATATACTAGTATAAAAGTCAGAATGTTCCGGATGTACAATTTATCGAAATGAATATATAAATTCGTGTTTTTCCCCTTTTTTAGATTAGGGGGGGGGGGGGGGGGGCAAAAAGATATGTCCCCCCCCCCCCACTGTAAAAAGTGGGGGGGGGGGGGGGGGGGGGGGGCAATTGCCCCCCTGCCCCCCCCCCGCTTCCTACGCCACTGTAATGTATATGTATTGAAAATAATTATATAAATATATGGGGAATTTTCATAAACATTGCAATGGTTTATCGATTTCCTCCGGAGTTTTCTAAAATGCAATCAAAATGTTCTGCCCATGGCTTCGTTACTATGCATTATGCCGTATCTGAGAAACGTAGCCGTGGACAGATGCTTTTAAACAGATCAGATAACCTCAATTGTAAATATCACTCGTTACAACACGTGTTTCTTTTAATCAACTAGATATTATATTACAGGAGCTGTGGTAAATATATATAGGGGATGAAAAATTAACGGTAAGCCAGTCTAACCAAACATTCCCCAGATACTGAAAAGCCAATAAACTAAGCAAATACATGTTGTGTTATAATTGTAGTTTTGGTGAATGAAATATATGGGTAAGTCACACTGCCTGACCAATTATTTCCCCAGACACTGAAATGTCAATGCTAAAGTTGTGCGTTAAACAAATAAATGACGCTATGCTCTATAGCTAACTGAGCTACATGTGTGTTGTGTCCGGTTACCGATTTCACCTGGTCTATACGGACATAAAAGACGAAATTGATTAACTTCCCGCCTTGCATTATTTTATTCAACAATATTTTCAAAGCAGTCTTACAGTACAGCGAACGCAAATTTCGTAGGTTTCTAGACTGTTGTGGTGAAATTTTATGTTGGACTGTAGTAAACAAGCTACATTGTTAGCATATCTGTCAGAAGTCTTCATCTCCATATTTGATTTTAAAAAATCGTTTACATATTTGTTGATGGGTAATTCGGATCTTAGTCCTCAACTTGACCACCCTAAATGATTAGATTCCATGAAATCCTCACCAGTATATATTTTAAAACAATCCCTCCAGTGAAACCGCTGGCATATCGCTTATTAAAATCACATTTAATGAAGAAAAAAAAAGTGCAAAGCTCGACTTCTTGACGGGTCGACGCTATTAACCATCATTTTGGCGCCAATCGATGACGTAATGAAAAAAAAAACAAGGAAATGACGTCATATTATTTGAGCCGTCTCTTCCGGTCGGCAAAGTTAACTTTCATTATCGAATTTGGATGTTTATGCATTTTGAGACGAATACAAGAGAGTCAGTGTTGGTTTAATGTGATTCAGAGGGGGCCGTGAGGTAAGTTAGCAACTTCTTTTATCTTTAGATATCATTGTATGTGGAAAAATACGTTATTGTTGTACTTAATGTGAAACTTCCGTGTTGCCATGCTTTCGCGACATCTAATCTACGAACTGGAGAACTACATCACAACTGATCCCACTAGAACACTTCCAGGTTAATTGCTAAGGAATTAGGTTCTGTACACAACTGGTCTAATGATTATGTCGACCAAAATCTGTTTGATCACAAAATATATTCTATGGTCCCAAATCATTCTCGTTAAACGTTCCTATTCACATGTTTGGGTTTCCTACTTTCTTACAACATTTTAGTATTTGATACGATTTCAGCTTGACCTCGATGGTGATTTTGTGCAGATTCTGACACTGTGATAGAATAAAAAAAACAAAATGATGCTTAGAAATTAAAAATGTCAGGAAAATGTTAACGCAAATCTATATTATAATATTATGTTATACTACTATCGGAATGCCTTGTACTATTGGTAAAAAATGTAGTAAGGGTCAAAACAGCCCTCTAACATCCTCATCGTCCCGGGTCCCTAAGGACCTATACATTGACCCAATCTTCACCCCTGCCCTACCCCACCCAACCAGGACCGGATAGACGTGCTAGATTATAGTGCTGATATTTGTACGAGTTGTAGTTCGTTGAATTTTGAAATTTTTGTAGTTTTTAACACTGTGGGATTGCTTTTAGCAGATTACAGATGAAAAAGATCGATTAAAATAAATTGTAGATTGATCACAAGTACATAATATGCCGATTTATAAGATATGTTTTTTTTTTTGTGTGAGAAGTTTCTAGTGTATACGTTTTCGGTCTTTGCTGACCGTTAATTCCCACATTTTATTTCTATCAACCCATGCATTTGTGAATCCGTATATCTGTGAATCCGTATATATGTGAATCCGTATATCTGTGAATCCGTATATATATATATGTGAATCCGTATATCTGTGAATGCATATATAATGTGAATCCGTATATCTGTGAATCCGTTATCCGTGAATCCGTATATCTGTGAATACATTGATATATCTCGATCTTTGAATCCGTATATCTGTGAATCCGTATATCTGTGAATCCGCATATCTTTTAATCTGTATGTTGATGACAACCATCAATATGTTCTTGCATTACTGTAAGTATCGTATTATAAGTCAAATGAGGTAGTACTGTCGGATTAAAGTGTTTAATTCTAAATAAATATTTGGAGTACACGTAAAAACACACACACACACACACACACACACACACACACACACACACACACACAATAAATAAAACACTTAAAAGTTACAATTTTAACATTCCTCAAAGCCCAAAATGATGTCCTGGAATAAGTACTGCTCGCTTACAAATGATAAGCTTATATTTTCTTTTTGTGAATATCGAAGATGCCGGGACCATGATTAGAATTAGACCCGATTTTCTTGTATCCTCTCTTACACTTAAAATGTTAGTTTACTCCTCGAGTTCGGATCAGATCCAGTGCGAAACTAAGGCCCACTAAAATCTGTAGAGGTCGATCGGTACCACATTGAAAAAAATCCAATCTCAGGATACCACCGTTCATATCGGGATAATATTACTGGGCCCAAGCATTTAATTCTTTTGAAAATCAAAGAAACAATTAGAACAAAGCACTAATCAGCATTCTTTTTGTCTTTCAGAGACATGTCTATTCGGGGAACAGTATTTACGGCCTTTTAAATTCTAAAAGTGCAGTTCTCTGGCCATGAAAGGACTTTTTTCTCAGTTGGAATTAAAAAAATTCCTTTGACATCAATGTAGTTAAACATTTATCCTTAAACCAGATAATACACGGACAATCGCCTGGTCGTTACCGCGAGGGCACGGGTATCTCGTATATCACATAAAAGGTCCTATACAACTAGTTTAAATAACCGTGTGTATTATTTCAACGCTGTTCTGTTCGCAATTTAAATTGTTTCAAGTGATCCTTTGTGAGTTCGAACGTCTCGCTAGCTATCCGAGCATGTCTGGTTTAAACAGTATTTTATTTTGTAAACAGCAAAGTTGTACACATTACATGAATGTACGAGCATGTTTGTTGAGGTGTATAGAAATGGTCAGACCCATGTAAGGGAAGCTTCATACAAATTCATCCTCTGAAATATCCCCTCTATACACATTGTAAAATTCTCTCCAAGCCTCATAGACATTAGTTTATTACTTAAAGAAAAAGAGAAAAACTCTCCATCGATGTATACTAATGTTAAAACCCTTCACAGTCCGTCACCCCTCCTTACCCACAATACACTCTCCCTTCACAGTCCGTCAACCCTCCTTACCCCCAATACACTCTCCCTTCACAGTCCGTCAACCCTCCTTACCCCCAATACACTCTCCCTTCACAGTCCGTCACCCCTCCTTACCCCCAATACACTCTCCCTTCACAGTCCGTCAACCCTCCTTACCCCCAATACACTCTCCCTTCACAGTCCGTCAACCCTCCTTACCCCCAATACACTCTCCCTTCACAGTCCGTCACCCCTCCTTACCCCCAATACACTCTCCCTTCACAGTCCGTCACCCCTCCTTACCCCCAATACACCCTCCCTTCACAGTCCGTCACCCCTCCTTACCCCCAATACACTCTCCCTTCACAGTCCGTCACCCCTCCTTACCCCCAATACACTCTCCCTTCACAGTCCGTCACCCCTCCTTACCCCCAATACACCCTCCCTTCACAGTCCGTCACCCCTCCTTACCCCCAATACACCCTCCCTTCACAGTCCGTCACCCCTCCTTACCCCCAATACACTCTCCCTTCACAGTCCGTCAACCCTCCTTACCCCCAATACACTCTCCCTTCACAGTCCGTCAACCCTCCTTACCCCCAATACACTCTCCCTTCACAGTCCGTCACCCCTCCTTACCCCCAATACACTCTCCCTTCACAGTCCGTCACCCCTCCTTACCCACAATACACTCTCCCTTCACAGTCCGTCACCCCTCCTTACCCCCAATACACACTCCCTTCACAGTCCGTCACCCCTCCTTACCCCCAATACACTCTCCCTTCACAGTCCGTCACCCCTCCATACCCCACAATACACTCTCCCTTCACACGCGGATTCATACAGTTTGCAAACAAAATTTGTTTCATACCCCGATGAAACTAAAAAAAAACCGACATCAATGATTAAATGAAATAATGTACATTATCCATATACTTCACTGATGTTTTAAAACCTGGATGAATTATCCAGGTTTCTGTTGCCAAGAACGTCACTTCAGGTGTAAACAAATAGAACGAGCTACAGGAAACGGACACTTTGTCTGATGTTTGTCCGCGGTGTCGATCAAACAGGCATTAAACTTCATCATCAATATCTGTCTGAATTGTTATCTATGGAACGCCAGAGCTGTCTTAGGTGATCAAATATGATTATATTCGGTGGTTATGTCTTTATGTGCTGTAGTTATACCATTATATGCGGTGCTTTTTACTTTATATTCGGTGGTTATGTCTTTATATGAGGTAGATACATTCTTATATTCGGTAGATACGTCTTTATATTCGGTAGACATAACCTTATATTCGGTAGATATGTCTTTATATGCGGTAGATATGTCTATATTCGGTAGACATTTCCTTATATTCGGTAGTTATGTCCTTTTATTCGGTAGATATGTCCTTATATTCGGTAGATATGTCCTTATATGCGGTGCGTTTCCCTTTATATTCGGTAGTTAAAATGAAACTTTATATTCGGTGCAAACTTCCTTATATGCGGTGCAAACTTCCTTATATGCTGTGCAAACTTCTTTATACTATGTGGAAACGTCTGTATGATGATGACCAAACCCGGAACTTTTTGAGTGGATCAATCCTACAACGACACCGTACGGAGAGCGTCAAAGCAACCCAGACTCCAGAAACTCCAAACAAAATCTTGCTTGAAGATTTGAAACGGACCATTTGAAACATGGTATATAATCATGAAATGTTATATGAATTAAGGCAAAGCCTTAGAAGAGCTCAGCTATAATCACCTGACTCACCGTTAATCAAGAAGGAAACACAGGGACATGAGAATAACAGTCTAAGAACATGTACCACATTTTCAGATTTTTCGGCATAGCCGTCTAATTTTCTTTTGGCCCCAGATATGACGCGACAGGTGGCGTTCTGGTCAAGATGAAGTATGTGATTGGTCAATGTAGCGGTCAATGCAAAATGCAGATATACAGTTAAAAACGAAACAAAGTTAAAGGGACCTCACGGTAAACCAATATCTATTTTGTATTTTTTATCATATTATTTGGTATATCTTTAAAAATTAACCTTCTGAACAATGACTGACCATTCGAATTTGATGATGTATATACATAAAAACATCAATTATTAAAAGGTTATCACTCTGAATATGCAAATGTTGTGACATATACGGAAACAAAAATGGCTTCCAATGTGAATCGGCTGCGGTTGAAAACTATAACAGCTTCCGCAATGAAGAGAATAATGGGAAAATGGGTCAAACACAATCCTAGAATTAAACTTGGGAAGCAGTACAATAGATTGTAACAGTTCAAACATGAAAACAGCAGTAATACGGACGCCGCTCGTATTCTGCTTGATTGTTTGATAGTAGGTCATGATAATTTCGGTAATATTTACACAAATACAGTCTGTACCAGTACATTGCTACTGTCACTATACTATATGAACAGTGTTTACACTTATTTACACATAAATAATATTTACAGAACGTGTTATTTAACATTTAAACCACTGTGTATAATATCGTTATCCAACTAACCCAGATGGAATATAGATATCGCCTTGTAAACTATCGTGTGTTTGTGTTGCCACGATTTCAAAACAGTCACGTAATGATCTAAAAATAATTTCCGCGCTAAATTTAGAGGGGGATTCCCAAGTAAATCGAGTGGTCAAGCTGGACATAGGGATTGACTGTGAACATTGGAACAGCACAGAAAAATAACTGGAAAGGAACAAAACGCGTACATTCAGTGAAAATTGCAACGTTTTTACCGTGATGTCCCTTTTCAATTGAATGCAAGCTGAATAAGTGGATGCATCTATTCAAATGACACATTTGCAGTCTTATTATCACCAAAAATGATTCAAACTGATATCATTTTGTTATCCGTGCTGAAACTGCGCATTTATTAATTACATCGTAGTTCGTTAATTTATTTCACCAGTAGTTTTACATTATAACCACCAGCATTAAAACTATGCCGTTTATCTTTTTAAAAGATATTTCTTGTTTTTTTTTCTATAATTTTTTTGGGGGAGGGGGGAGGGGAGAAGGAGGATGTTAGGCACCTAATTTAAAATAATGACACAACGCATCTGCAAAATATGCTACAAACTAGGCCAATATTAGGGCCTAATCCAATACATATAGACTGTAAATTATACATCCCCCATTAAAAAAAAACCCAACAACATGTAAACACAATGTATTACATCTATACGTATATCGGCTGAAATTCTTTTTGTTTGTCCTGATGTGACTAGCATTGTCTTCATTTTGCATTGTCGGATTCCAGATTATCGCACACATCATATCCGTGATGACATGTGCACTGCATAATGATATCATTATTCTACTGCCACATTTCAAATGCTACTAACAACGTAAAAGTGCGGAGGGATCGAACCCGCGACCCTTGCTTACTGGTCCGCCGCTCTACCGACTTAGCTAAAGGGACATTCCCCCATCACCGACATTAGAAGCAAGGCGGCCGTATCACTATGTACACTATTTACAATTAAAACTTGCGCCGAACACACATTAACCCAGGTTTTATCCCCAACGAAGCCTCTCATTTTCCTATAGTTTTTTCATTTGGAGTGGTCAACGGCACCAAATGTAACAGAAAAGCAAGAAGTGTACCTCCACCGGGATCGAACCCGCGACCCCCGGTTTAACTCGTCAGCTGGTTCAGACAGAACTAAAGGGCTAGAAGACAAGCGTATTACTATATAAACTATTTACAATTAAAACTTGCGACGTTTATGTATATTATCTTTTGTTTTATGCATGTTTTTGGTTTTGGTTTCGTTTTTTATTTGTTTTTGAAGCACGGACACATATTGGTATGTACATTGTCCGTGTTTGAAATAACAAGAAGCAAAATCACTCACTTATAGACTATTATTTGAGATACATGTATATCATAAACATCGAGGTTTTTAATCTGAAGTGTGTGGTGTTCTGTTAGGGCCAAATTTCCAGTATCGCTCCTTCACTCCTTCGACCTAAACGCGAAGGAGCGAAAACACGATGGCAAAGGAGCGAAAACACGATGGCGAAGAAGCGAAGCAGCGAAAATACGATGGCGAAGGAGCGAAAACACGATGGCGAAGGAGCGAAAATATGATGGCGAAGGAGCGAAAACACGATGGCGAAGGAGCGAAGTTCCATCGTTTCTTCGCCATCGTGTTTTCGCTCCTTCGCCATCGTGTTTTCGCTCCTTCGCGTTTAGGTCGAAGGAGCGTTATTGGAAATTTGGCCCTAACGGAATACCATAGAAGTGAGTGCTTAATGGACAAGTTATAAAAAACAGGCTTCATTTTCCACACAAAGAAACACATTACTAAGTCTGTTTTCTAGTGGGAAAGTTTGGTATACTTAACGTCCTCACTGTATGCTTAGACAATTTAATCATGCTTGTTAATATCATTTTCATTAACTTAAAAAAGAGGTTCATGTATGGTCGTTTTCCGATTATTCTGACCGAGGCCACGTACAGCGATAGTCTGGGCTAAAAATACAGGTAAAATATCACGTGACCCCAGTGATTCCCTCAGTTCATTCAGATTTTACTTTGAATGATACGGAGTAAATAGGTTATGATTTCACTCTTTTTTTTCATTAAAGTGAACATTTGCTATCTCAACATTTCTATCTTTATACTAAATACTTCATATCAAATATGTGTTTAATGTTGAAAATATCTTTCAAATATGACCAAGAAAAATTGAAAGTTATCATTTTTAGAAACATAACAAAATATTAATGAGATGCATCTTAGTGATTCGAACTCCAAACCTTCGGGTTGATAATCGATCGTTCTACCATATGAGCTATGCGGACTAACATGTGAAGTTTATGTTATCATTTAGAGTCAGTCTAGTTAATGCTAAAATCAAAATGTTTTATCAACTATGTTTTTTTCAATTTTTCTATACCAGCACATCGGAGGACCACTTTTTAAAAATAGGATTTTAGTTGTCCTTTTGGTATATAGAATAAAATTAGACATTGTAAAAGTTGGTCTTCCGATGCGCTCTATGTAAAAAAATGATATGAATGCGGGAAAACTTCCCTCGAAAGTTGCAAATAACTCGATGATGCAACTTTACGGTCATTTTATGAAATATTCATTGCAACGAACAAACAAATTTTTCGCAAATAAGAATCTTATTTGTTATAGATTTATGGTTTGTATTCATAAACTCAGTTTTTAACATTTTTTTTTTTTTGATTTTGAAAACGGTGACCGTTAGGTCGAAACATGCCAATATGCGCCATACCCCTTTAAACAACAATGAAAGATAACTTTTCTTCAAAATAGTTATACAGCTAAGGAAAATCTAGTATTTCATGATTATATACCATGTTTCAAATCTTCAAGCAAGATTTTGTTTGGAGTTTCTTGAGTCTGGGTTGCTTTGACGCTTCTCTGTATGGTGTCGTTGTAGGATTCATCCACTCAAAAAGTTCCGGGTTTGGTCATCATCATACAGACGTTTGCACATAGTATAAAGAAGTTTGCACCGCATATAAGGAAGTTTGCACAGCATATAAGGAAGTTTGTACCGAATATAAAGTTTCATTTTAACTACCGAATATAAAGGGAAACGCACTGCATATAAGGACATATCTACCGAATATAAGGATATATCTACCGAATATAAGGACATGTCTACCGAATATAAAGACATTTCTACCGAATATAGGGAAATGTCTACCGAATATAAGGAAATGTCTACCGAATATAAAGACATATCTACCGAATATAAGGACATGTCTACCGAATATAAAGACATATCTACCGAATATAAAGACATATCTACCGAATATAAGGAAATGTCTACCGAATATAAAGACATATCTACCGAATATAAGGACATATCTACCGAATATAAAGACATATCTACCGAATATAAAGACATATCTACCGAATATAAGGACATGTCTACCGAATATAAGGAATTGTCTACCGCATATAAAGACATATCTACAGGATATAAGGAAATGTCTACCGAATATAAAGACATATCTACCGAATATAATGATATATATACCGAATATAAGGACATATCTACCGAATATAAAGACATATCGTCCGAATATAAGGACATATCTACCGAATATAAGGACATGTCTACCGAATATAAAGACATATCGTCCGAATATAAGGACATATCTATCGAATATAAAGACATATCTACCGAACATAAAGACATATCTACCGAATATAAGGACATGTCTACCGAATATAAAGACATATCTACCGAATATAAAGACATATCGTCCGAATATAAGGACATATCTACCGAATATAAGGACATATCTACCGAATATAAGGACATGTCTACCGAATATAAGGACATATCTACCGAATATAAGGACATGTCTACCGAATATAAAGACATATCTACCGAATATAAGGACATGTCTACCGAATATAAAGACATATCTACCGAATATAAAGACATATCGTCCGAATATAAGGACATATCTACCGAATATAAGGACATATCTACCGAATATAAGGACATGTCTACCGAATATAAGGACATATCTACCGAATATAAGGACATGTCTACCGAATATAAAGACATATCTACCGAATATAAGGACATGTCTACCGAATATAAGGACATATCTACCGAATATAAGGAAATATCTACCGAATATAAGGACATGTCTACCGAATATAAAGACATATCTACCGAATATAAGGACATGTCTACCGAATATAAGGAAATGTCTACCGAATATAAGGACATATCTACCGAATATAAAGACATAATGTCCGAATATAAGGACATATCTACCGAATATAAGGACATATCTACCGAATATAAGGACATGTCTACCGAATATAAGGACATATCTACCGAATATAAGGACATGTCTACCGAATATAAAGACATATCTACCGAATATAAGGACATGTCTACCGAATATAAGGACATATCTACCGAATATAAGGAAATATCTACCGAATATAAGGACATGTCTACCGAATATAAAGACATATCTACCGAATATAAGGACATGTCTACCGAATATAAGGAAATGTCTACCGAATATAAGGACATATCTACCGAATATAAGGACATGTCTACCGAATATAAGGAAATGTCTACCGAATATAAGGACATGTCTACCGAATATAAGGACATGTCTACCGAATATAAGGACATGTCTACCGAATATAAGGACATATCTACCGAATATAGGGAAATGTCTACCGAATATAAGGAAATGTCTACCGAATATAAAGACATATCTACCGAATATAGGGAAATGTCTATCGAATATAAAGACATATCTACCGAATATAAGGAAATATCTACCGAATATAAGGAAATGTCTACCGAATATAAGGACATATCTACCGAATATAAGGACATATCTACCGAATATAAGGACATGTCTACCGAATATAAGGACATATCTACCGAATATAAGGACATGTCTACCGAATATAAAGACATATCTACCGAATATAGGGAAATGTCTATCGAATTTAAAGACATGTCTACCGAATATAAAGACATATCTACCGAATATAGGGAAATGTCTATCGAATATAAAGACGTGTCTACCGAATATAAAGACATATCTACCGAATATAAGGACATATCTACCGAATATAAGGACATGTCTACCGAATATAAAGACATATCTACCGAATATAAAGACATGTCTACCGAATATAAAGACATATCTACCGAATATAAGGACATGTCTACCGAATATAAGGACATGTCTACCGAATATAAAGACATATCTACCGAATATAAAGACATGTCTACCGAATATAAAGACATATCTACCGAATATAAAGACATATCTACCGAATATAAGGACATGTCTACGGAATATAAAGACATATCTACCGAATATAAGGACATGTCTACCGAATATAAGGACATGTCTACCGAATATAAAGACATATCTACCGAATATAAAGACATATCTACCGAATATAAAGACATATCTACCGAATATAAGGACATGTCTACCGAATATAAAGACATATCTACCGAATTTAAGGACATGTCTACCGAATATAAAGACATATCTACCGAATATAAAGACATATCTACCGAATATAAGGACATGTCTACCGAATATAAAGACATATCTACCGAATATAAGGACATATCTACCGAATATAAGGACATGTCTACCGAATATAAAGACATATCTACCGAATATAAAGACATATCTACCGAATATAAGGACATGTCTACCGAATATAAGGAAATGTCTACCGAATATAAATACATATCTACCGAATATAGGGAAATGTCTATCGAATATAAAGACCTATCGTCCGAATATAAGGAAATATCTACCGAATATAAGGAAATGTCTACCGAATATAAGGACATATCTACCGAATATAAGGACATATCTACCGAATATAAGGACATGTCTACCGAATATAAGGACATATCTACCGAATATAAGGACATATCTACCGAATATAGGGAAATGTCTATCGAATATAAAGACATATCTACCGAATATAAGGAAATGTCTACCGAATATAAGGACATATCTACCGAATATAAGGAAATGTCTACCGAATATAAGGAAATATCTACCGAATATAAGGAAATGTCTACCGAATATAAGGACATATCTACCGAATATAAGGACATATCTACCGAATATAAGGAAATATCTACCGAATATAAAGACATATCTACCGAATATAAAGACATATCTACCGAATATAGGGAAATGTCTACCGAATATAAAGACATATCTACCGAATATAAGGACATGTCTACCGAATATAAGGACATATCTACCGAATATAAAGACATATCGTCCGAATATAAGGACATGTCTACCGAATATAAGGACATATCTACCGCATATAAAGACATATCTACCGAATATAAGGACATGTCTACCGAATATAAGGACATGTCTACCGAATATAAAGACATATCTACCGAATATAGGGAAATGTCTATCGAATATAAAGACATATCTACCGAATATAAGGACATATCTACCGGATATAAAGACATATCTACCGAATATAAGGACATGTCTACCGAATATAAGGACATGTCTACCGAATATAAAGACATATCTACCGAATATAGGGAAATGTCTACCGAATATAAAGACATATCTACCGCATATAAAGACATATCTACCGAATATAAGGACATGTCTACCGAATATAAGGACATGTCTACCGAATATAAAGACATATCTACCGAATATAGGGAAATGTCTACCGAATATAAAGACATATCTACCGCATATAAAGACATATCTACCGAATATAAGGACATGTCTACCGAATATAAGGACATGTCTACCGAATATAAAGACATATCTACCGAATATAGGGAAATGTCTACCGAATATAAAGACATATCTACCGCATATAAAGACATATCTACCGAATATAAAGTCGTATCCGAATATAAGGATGTGTCTACCTCATATAAAGACATAACCACCGAATATAAAGTAAAAAGCACCGCATATAATGGTATAACTACATCATATAAAGACATAACCACCGAATATAATCATATTTGATCACCTAAGACAGCTCTGGCGTTCCATAGTTATCTCATGAAATATAACTCGTTGATAATCATCTGCGGTATTCTGTAATATGCAAATTTTCTTTTTAGTCGTTAATTATTGATATAATTTTAAATTTCATGATATCGTTACGGTTGTTACTATCGATAAAGTTTACAAAGCTGTGTTACGTTATATTTTTGTATAATCTACAATGCAATTGATATCATAGACTGACAATATCAATGAGTCATTGTTTTGCTGCCGTTATAATTGGTCGCTGTACCAACAATATTATGGGGATGCACTTGGATATAGATAAATCGTCTGTCTATTTTGATTGGCTCTCAAGCATACGTTATACCTATTGATCAATCTGATTAAGATTAGACTTGTAATTTCCATTCCTCTGCGATACTACGGTGGCTGATTTGTGCCATTTCGTCCTTTCGCCCCCCCCCCCCCCCTCCCCCCAAAGACGAACATCAAGTATTTTAATTTTCGTCTTTTCGACTTTTCCAAAAGACGAAAATCAAGCTACTACAGTGTCTGCTGGTAGGAATGGTGAAAAATGAGTTCGATATAAAGTGTATTCGGAGTAATACATACAATCGTAGTATCAATGGCAGATGAATTATGTCTTCATAGATAAACATCTATTTGAGAAAACGGTACTAGAAAACATCATGACAGTTTCTGCTAACAGCGTGAACCTGATGGCTTAGTGGGTAGTGTCCCGGCCTGTTTACAGGGAGAACCTGGTGGCTTAGTGGGTAGTGTGCCTGTTTGTTTACAGGGAGAACCTGATGGCTTAGTGGGTAGTGTGCCGGTCTGTTTACAGGGAGAACCTGGTGGCTTAGTGGGTAGTGTGCCTGTCTGTTTACGGGGAGAACCTGATGGCTTAGTGGGTAGTGTGCCTGTCTGTTTACGGGGAGAACCTGATGGCTAAGTGGGTAGTGTGTCTGTCTGTTTACGGGGAGAACCTGATGGCTTAGTGGGTAGTGTGCCTGTCTGTTTACAGGGAGAACCTGATGGCTTAGTGGGTAGTGTGCCTGTCTGTTTACAGGGAGAACCTGATGGCTTAGTGGGTAGTGTGCCTGTCTGTTTACAGGGAGAACCTGATGGCTTAGTGGGTAGTGTGTCTGTCTGTTTACAGGGAGAACCTGATGGCTTAGTGGGTAGTGTGTCTGTCTGTTTACAGGGAGAACCTGATGGCTTAGTGGGTAGTGTGTCGGTCTGTTTACAGGGAGAACCTGATGGCTTAGTGGGTAGTGTGTCGGTCTGTTTACAGGGAGAACCTGATGGCTTAGTGGGTAGTGTGCCTGTCTGTTTACAGGGAGAACCTGATGGCTTAGTGGGTAGTGTGCCTGTCTGTTTACAGGGTTAACCTGATGGCTTAGTGGGTAGTGTGTCGGTCTGTTTACAGGGAGAACCTGATGGCTTAGTGGGTAGTGTGTCGGTCTGTTTACAGGGAGAACCTGATGGCTTAGTGGGTAGTGTGTCGGTCTGTTTACAGGGAGAACCTGAAGGCTTAGTGGGTAGTGTCTCGGCGTGTTTACAGGGTTAACCTGAAGGCTTAGTGGGTAGTGTGTCGGTCTGTTTACAGGGAGAACCTGATGGCTTAGTGGGTAGTGTGCCTGTCTGTTTACAGGGAGAACCTGATGGCTTAGTGGGTAGTGTGTCGGTCTGTTTACAGGGAGAACCTGATGGCTTAATGGATAGTATGCCTGCCTGTTTACAGGGATAACCTGAAGGCTTAGTGGGTAGTATGCCGGTCTGTTTACAGGGAGAACCTGATGGCTAAGTGGGTAGTGTGCCTGTCTGTTTACAGGGAGAACCTGATGGCTTAGTGAGTAGTGTGCCTGTCTGTTTACAGGGAGAACCTGAAGGCTTAGTGGGTAGTGTGCCTGTCTGTTTACAGGGAGAACCTGATGGCTAAGTGGGTAGTGTGCCTGTCTGTTTACAGGGAGAACCTGATGGCTTAGTGAGTAGTGTGCCTGTCTGTTTACAGGGAGAACCTGAAGGCTTAGTGGGTTGTGTGTCGGTCTGTTTACATGGAGAACCTGATGGCTTAGTGGGTAGTGTGTCGGTCTGTTTACAGGGAGAACCTGATGGCTTAGTGAGTAGTGTGCCGGTCTGTTTACAGGGATAAACTGATGGCTAAGTTGGTAGTGTGTCGGTCTGTTTACAGGGATAACTTGATGGCTTAGTGGGTAGTGTACCGGTTTGTTTACGGGTTGAACCTGATGGCTTAGTAGGTAGTGTGTCGGTCGGTTACAGGGAGAACCTAATGGCTTAGTGGGTAGTATGCCTGTGTGTTTACGGGGAGAACCTGATGGCTTAGTGGGTAGTGTGCCGGTCTGTTTACAGGGAGAACCTGATGGCTAAGTTGGTAGTGTGTCGGTCTGTTTACAGGGATAACCTGATGGCTTAGTGGGTAGTGTGCCTGTCTGTTTACAGGGAGAACTTGATGGCTTAGTGGGTAGTGTGCCTGTCTGTTTACAGGGAGAACCTCATGGCTTAGTGGGTAGTGTGCCGGTCTGTTTACAGGGAGAACTTGATGGCTTAGTGGGTAGTGTGCCTGTCTGTTTACAGGGAGAACTCGATGGCTTAATGGGTAGTGTGCCAGCCTGTTTACAAGGATAACCTGATGGCTTAGTGGGTAGTGTGCCGGTTTGTTTACGGGTTGAACTTGATGACTAAGTGGGTAGTGTGCCGTTTGTTTACGATATTTTGATATCGTTTGTTTTTGTTCAAATAAATAACCATGGATTACCGCAAAAAAAATTCTCTAATGTCCAGGGTCAGTTGAACTGGTTTATACGGCAGGATGTGAAATAATGATAAATATATGTAAAAATAATGGCGGAAAGTATGACGCTGATTTGTTGTAGCAACAGGATAACACACGTGTGTTTAGATGCGGATCAAGTTTCCGATAAATGATTCAGTGGTCCAGGCCTTCCAACTGTTTATGTATTCAATGGCAATTCAAATACTGCATACTGGTGATTTAAATACGATATCCTGAGTTTCTGTTGAATGCGTCCCTATATAGACAATGAAAAGGAATATTTCACAAAGTCCATATAAGTTACACAGAAGGGTCTTGTTTATTCTGAAGAGGGCCCAATTAAAAAAAAACCGTGACATTTATAAATCATTCCACACTAACTACTCATCTCGATAGACATGCTATATACCCCCTATAGAGAGATCTTTATACGTCTCCTATTTATATAGAACGTTTGTGGATGTTTGCTCACGAGTTTGAGAAAATGTTTTGCTAGCTTCACCTAACGAACTTATGCAAACGGTTGCCACAACAAACCAGAGAGAATAGATCGCATGCAATGTCCTGTTTCATTTTCTTTTCAAACCTTTTTACAAGTTCAGTATATTGCTCACACGACGAGTAATGCATCATTCAATTCACAATTTAAGATAAAACAAAACTATATATATATTTTCTATAGAAAATGAACTATCATTCGACCCGAATGCTACAGAAAAAAATCCACGAAGAACACACATTCACCTTAGTCAGTCCACGACGAAGACACATTTAGCTTAGTCAGTCAACGACGAAGAGACATTTAGCTAAGTCGGTCAACGACGAAGACACATTTAGCTTAGTCAGTCTACGACGAAGACACATTTAGCTTAGTCAGTCTACGACGAAGTCAAATTAAGCTAAGTCAGTCCACGATGAAGACACATTTAGCTTAGTCAGTCCACGACGAAGACACATTTAGCTAAGTCAGTCCACGACGAAGACACATTCAGCTTAGTCTGTCCACGACGAACACACATTCACCTTAGTCAGTCCACGACGAAGTTACATTAAGCTAAGTCAGTCCACGACGAAGACACATTCAGCTTAGTCAGTCCACGACGAAGTTACATTCAGCTTAGTCAGTCCACGACGAAGACACATTTAGCTAAGTCAATCCGCGACGAAGACAAATTCAGCTAAGTCAGTCCACGACGAAGACACATTCAGCTTAGTCAGTCCACGACGAAGACACATTCAGCTTAGTCAGTCCACGACGAAGACACATTCAGCTTAGTCAGTCCGCGACGAAGACACATTCAGCTTAGTCAGTCCATGACGAAGACACGTTTAGCTAAGTCAGTCCTCGACGAAGACACATTCAGCTTAGTCAGTCCTCGACGAAGACACATTCAGCTTAGTCAGTCCACGACGAAGACACATTTAGCTTAGTCAGTCCACGACGAAGACACATTCAGCTTAGTCAGTCCACTACGAAGACACATTCAGCTTAGTCAGTCCACTACGAAGACACATTCAGCTTAGTCAGTCCACGACGAAGACACATTTAGCTAAGTCACTCCGCGACGAAGACACATTCAGCTTAGTCAGTCCACTACGAAGACACATTCAGCTTAGTCAGTCCACTACGAAGACACATTCAGCTTAGTCAGTCCACGACGAAGACACATTCAGCTTAGTCAGTCCATGACGAAGACACATTCAGCTTAGTCAGTCCATGACGAAGACACGTTTAGCTAAGTCAGTCCGCGACGAAGACACATTCAGCTTAGTCAGTCCACGACGAAGTTACATTAAGCTAAGTCAGTCCACGAAAGAGTTGATATGACAAACACAGAAGCTGGGCCCTCGACAGGATTGATCAGGCTACCAGGAAACTGAATATGTATGTGTGTGTGTGTGTGGGTGAATGTATGTTTATCAGAATATATATACAAGTATAGGAGTATGTATGTTTTTTTTTATGTATTGATCTCCTTGTTTATTTGATGATGATGATGATGATGATGATATGATGATGATGATGATGATTAGCATGATGATAAGATTACAATGGTGATGATTATGATGATGATGATGATGATGAACTTATGATGATATTATGACGATGATTACTATGATGATGATGAGATTATGATGGTGATGAATATGATGATGATGATGATGATGATGATGATTAGCATGATGATAAGATTACAATGATGATGATTATGATGATGATGATGAAGATGATGATATTATGACGATGATGATTATGATGAAGATGATGATATTATAACGATGATGATGATGATGAGATTATGATGATGATGGTGATGACGATGATGATGATAATGATGATGATGATGATGATGATATGATGATGATGATGATATTTTGATGTTGATTACTATGATGATGATGAATATGATGATGATGATGATTACTATGATGATGATTAGTATGATACGATTATGATTGTGATGACAGGCAAACCATACCAATTGGAATTGATGTGTGTTTGTGTGTGTGTGGTTCTTATATATTTATGTATTAAAAATGTCTTAAAAAATAAAACAAATATAAAAAAAAAGTCAGTCCACGGCGAAGACACATTTAGCTAAGTCACTCCACGACGAAGTCACATTTAGCTTAGTCAGTCCACTACGAAGACACATTTAGCTTAGTCAGTCCACTACGAAGACACATTTAGCTTAGTCAGTCCACGACGAAGTTACATTCAGCTTAGTCAGTCCACGACGAAGTTACATTCAGCTTAGTCAGTCCACGACGAAGACACATTTAGCTTAGTCAGTCCACGACGAAGTTACATTCAGCTTAGTCAGTCCACGACGAAGTTACATTCAGCTTAGTCAGTCCACTACGAAGACATATTTAGCTAAGTCAGTCCACGACGAAGACACATTTAGCTAAGTCAGTCCGCGACGAAGACACATTTAGTTAGGTCACTCTGCTTGTCTGGGACAGAAAATTATCTTATATGTATTAAATATCAATGCCATTGTTGATTGTTATACGTATAGTGTTATAGAAAATAAAATTAAGGATGTGTATCAGCAAAAATCATTAATAGGATTAATCACGAGGAGTAGAATATAAACATTTAGTCGATAATTCTTGTTGACATTTTTATTTGATTATTTGATTCAAAATAAGACTTTCGTCACATAATCTTAAGTATAGAGTATGGCAGAAAACATAATGTTCCTAGGGCTAACAGATTTTGCGCTTGTTGTAATTTAGAAGAAATGGAAGACGAGTATAATATCATTTTTATTACAATGTCCATTTTACTCTGACCTTCGTCAAAATATACTTTGATTTATTATTACAGAAAGCCAAGTATACAAAAAATGTATCGTTTCAAATAAGTATACTTATTGAGCATAAACAATTCAAAAGAACTAAATACAACTGGTAAATTATATTAATTATATTATTATATATAAAGATAGAAAAATTAGATAGTTGAGTATGACTGAAATGAACACTTATTTATAATGAGCTTACAATATCATGTTGTATACTCTCCGTTTTTATGTACGTAATTGTACCGTTGAATATTTATATTTAATCAAGTTGTTATTTTCAGTTATGGGCCGATAGGTCCACGAAATAAAATTAACTGAACATTTTTACTGTTAGAAATATAGACACAAAATAAGCCATTAAGATCATCTTTGAAACCTCACTCATGTAAAGTGCTTTATTTATTCAATGTAAGGGAATAAAAAAACCAGACAATGGAGTTCTTAACTTAGAACACATAATTACTCTAGATAAGTAAGGAATTTTATTGCCTCGAGTTTGTACTGATTATATGAATACAGTCAAACCTGTCTATCACGACCGCCCAAGGGGAGGCAGAAAAATGGTCACTATAGACAGGTTGCCTTTATAGACAGGTCAAAATTATCCCACAAGGCAATTTACGTGAAACTGCCATAAATAATTTGTCATTGAACAGGACATTCAGAAGACCAGTCAGAAGTCAAATAAATGCATAAGCTTTATAAATCTGTATATCCGAAAATAATTGCAAAATACCTCGACATAGAAAATCGAGAAAGGCAAGTGTGAAAGGACGCATATTCCGGGGAAGGTAATATTAATGTCCATTAATAAAATCAATACTACACTGCGACGCCTGATATGTATATCACTTCGCATCGTGGCGACCAGGATGTAGCACGGTAAGCTATCGATTACATGATTCAATATTTAATCGTTCTGTACTGACCCCAATTGGACAACACTTTAGGTAATATTTGACCAGCTGTTCCGTCCCTTCAGGTAATATAATCAACTGACCACTGGACCCGCTCGATACGGAGGCTGGTCAGCCGTAATGCCCACGTACAGACTGGTTTAAACACACAAGGACCAGCTCCGCGTTCTCTCGTGAGGGAGATTGTTCCGTCACATGGTGATGCAGACGACTGTGAAAGGAAACTTAGATACGTGCATTTAATAAACTCGCCGACACAAGGGGTCGGCTCCTCCCTCCAGGTATGAACAAACGTGACGCGTACACCGGAGTATCATCTACTGGTTAGCTACTTAACCGTACAGATGTGCTATATATAGCGTAAAATGAACTGGATTACCTGCTTTTAAACTGGACGTTCATATTCTTAACGATTTAGGTTATTTTATCTTACGTGGGGTGTGATATTTCTTTTAAAGCTTCGCTTTGAGTGTAGCTGCAATTTGGATTTATATCGCTTTGATGTGTAAATGTTTCAACATCGCAACGCCCTTTCGAGAGGATATCCCACCTTAACTTAGGCACCAAAGGTACAGTACTTTATTGTAAGGCCTGTTGTTGTAACCATTTGTACACTCGATATGAATTTCTATATTTAAACATTGCTTTCTGTCGTTTATTGATTTGATATGTAAGGTGACTACATCATTATTTTGTTGACATTTTGTTTACACCTGGTCATGTTATAAACGTGGATCTGAGATATTATCTCAGACAGGAGTTTATATCTCCCGAGATTTGACCCGGCTCATCCTTATATTCGCAAATAACTTCCCCATCACTCCCTGAATTTGACTTGATCACCCATGCATGTCTTTCACAGGGGAATGACATATAAAAACTACTTTATCTGACATCTAATGGGTATCCCACGTCACGACATTCATTGATATCAAAGGAATGTCTGATGTTTCATATTACAGAAGTCCATTGTACTTATGTTACATGAGTGTGGGACATATATATTGTAAGACTTTTGAGTTTCTGGAATGTGTGAATTTGTGTGGATAAAGAATGGCACGCATGCGCGGGATGAGGATGGAGAGGATGAAATCGTACTTGAGGGGTTGAGGGTGGAGAGGGGTGTGTCACGAAATTAATTATAATTAATCTACATACTCTATACTTATTATATACAATGTCCAGCCATACTATTTTGATAACTTGATATTTGTCGGTTTTGGAAAAATAGAAAAGAAGATTATTTTTAATTTTGGTTCAACGTATTAGTGTGATTTTAAAATTTATCATATCTTATTTTTGAATAGAATTTGACTTGTTTGACAGTTTTCGAACATTTCCTTAGAGTTAACATTGTAAGGTTATTGTATAAGAATCTATTGTTTGACAGTCGAACCAGCCGATATTCGATTTCACAGGGTGACAATGAGACTTGTTTTTTTTAGTTTAAGTTTCGAAAGGATCTCGTATTCAGAAATCTATAGAGAGAGATAGGATGACCTAAGTTGTTATGTCTGACAGAAAGTAACTCGGGCTTAGAGCTATATATATGTATGACATTAGGATAAGTAATAACAAGCTTAAGTTGAGAGAGGGGTAAACTAGTAGGATAATTACTGACCAGTTTTAGACGAGAGACGGGGTATTCTAGCAGGATAATTACTGACCAGTTTAAGACCGGGGAGGGGGTATTCTAGAAGGATGATCCAGTTTATGACTGGGGAGGGGGTATTCTAGAAGAATGATCCAGTTTATGACTGGGGAGGGGGTACACTAGTAGGATAATTACTGACCAGTTTAAGACCGGGGAGGGGGTATTCTAGTAGGATGATCCAGTTTATGACTGGGGAGGGGGTATTCTAGAAGGATGATCCAGTTTATGACTGGGGAGGGGGTACTCTAGTAGGATGATCCAGTTTATGACTGGGGAGGGGTATTCTAGTGATGTGTCCATGCTGTGTCTAATTGGTAGCGTTCCACTTCTGTTGTTAAGACGAGACCAGTATTATCTAACAGCCATTTAAATGAGTTGGTGTAATGCCAATTTGTAATGAAATAGTTCCTCAAAGCAAGGCCTAATATTAGCGAGAGTACACATATACTGAACACAACATGTGCGTGCGGTAATTTTGGTCAAATATGCCGTTAATCGTGCCGCAATTATGAAGCCATAATTATTACCACGACGACTATGGGAATCCACCCGTGGAGAAGACTGTATGATGTAATAGGTCAGACGTTAAATTACATAATAAATGGGGTTGGAGTGAAGACATTTTAACACATACATACACATAGCATAGATGTCTGTTTTGGGTGGGGTGGGGGGGGGGGGGGGGGGGGGGGGGGGGGGGGGGGATACAGTCGAACAATGGGCGAAGACTGAAGAACAAATACATTTGAGAGACATCTCTGTCTTACGGGAGAGAACATGTCCGATTCATTATGGCGACCCGGCTGCATATTTCTGGCGGAGTACTTCATAATCGACAGATAATAACTTGGTAAGGGTAGCGGTGTATTATACAGATTAACGTCGTAGTAGCGGACAATAAAAGGTAGATGTTTTGTTTATCTTGGTTACGTACCGTTGACTGACCTCGTACAATAGGTATCTGTCGTCTGTGTGCTGAAGAAGGCTTCATTATAATCTCATTTAAGAAATGATAATAAAAAACATTGCGTAGGAGAATACACCCGGTGTGACCAGGCTCGAACGTGTTAGGTCCAAATGATATTAATCGGCAAGCCATACTGTATGGTGTATAGATTATAAACTAAAAGTATTTAAAATAATCCCTACAGGTGGTATCTCCACGCTTTGAATTTGAATGGATATCTATGTGCCAGCTACTATTCAAAGTCGATATTTCGAAATAGCTGAAATGTACATAATGCCAAGCGTCGGGACGTGTTCGATGTTAAATTTATGAAATATTTGTGAAGCATTTGTGACGTGAACATGACCTACATTATTGCCTTTATATATATTTTCGCTACAAAGGGTTTTGTAATTGAAGAGTACTGCGATCGATACCCATATATCTGACAATTTGTTTGTCTGGTTTAATATTGATGTCAATATACGGACCTTATCATGTCAAAAAGAAATATTGAGGAAGTATTCACTGGGTCAAGCACACTCCGTGGATAGCGCCTTATCGTCGGTATCAATGGTATAAACATTGTCCTGTCACACCGTGAATCCTCGTTTAATCAACACCGTCCTTGTCCACCCTCATCCGAGATAAATAGTCCCGGATCTACGTCAAGATGGCTTCTCTAATGGACATCATTATATTGATGATTTGAATGGTTTGCAATTGCATTTTATTAGATACAGTTGACAGATATATTTAGACAGATATCTGAACGCTTGTGTTCGTAAATGAGTATATATAAGTTGATATACTTGTAACTTATCTCGGAATTGTTCTAAAATAAATAAAGTTTGCATATTTATCTTTACTTACGGGACATTAACTGACACAAGGTAGGAATTGTATGACAAAATGTATTACAAAATACACATCTCATGATTTTTCTCAAGTTGCAACTGATAGCAAAGCTGGCAGATAAGTTAGTGGCTAGAGAGCAATGGCAGTGACGTCATAGAAGGAAGAATGGCAACCTCCCCGTTATTCCTACCTGTCACTAATGAGATTGGGTCTGACGACCACCATTGTTACTGAATAACGTGAAAACGTAAATATCCTTTTACAATAACTGCAAAGTAAGTTATATCAATTTATATAGATACATATCTTGTGTTTACGACTCATCTGTCGTAATTACATTAAAACATTGCTCTACGCAATCAATAATACAATTTCATCACGAAAGCCACTCTAAAAGTGTCATCCTGGACTGAAGATATTAAAAAACCCACGTACCATCAATAAAAACCCACGTACCATCAATAAAAACCCACGTACCATCAATAAAAACCCACGTACCATCAATAAAAACTTTCATCAGGTTAAAAATGTGAATGTCCGGAAAGTAAAAACAATTCAGTGGTAAATTAAATTTCCTCGGCGATTAAAAATAATCATACAGGGTGTTGGCTCAGAATTTAGCACAGCTTCTGAACTTAACTGAACTAATTGAAATCGGCGTCCTTAAGTATTTACTGCTTAAATAGAAGGGTTTCGCGTTTATCTATTGGCATTTCGTAACTACATGTATTTCATCCTTGATCTCATCACCACAAAAAGTTCTTTTATCCAAGGGAAATTTTTATATCGCCAGTTTCCAACCGTAAACGAGCGACTCTACAACGAAATTTCGCGAAACACTAAATGTGACCTTGGGAGGGTCACTTTAAAATAGTCTCCACAAACATTCTTGAGTTTGTTTTCTCACGTCCCACGCTGTACTCGTGGATTGCGTAATAACTACAGCCAATGTTGTTTATACTGTGCCATCATTAATGATATTGCGTCTGTGACCATTTTTTAGACCCTTTTTATATCATTGAGGTTTAACGCGAAATTTATGCATTTTCGGTTCGCGATACGGTGGTACTGTACTGGCCAGCTAGGACGGAAGCGCGCGAGGGGTCTTATCATAGTGCCCGGGGAAATCCCACCTGGTTGGGACAGGCGACGCAATACCTTTACAAGCTCTATCGGGAATCCATCCGGTCGCCTAGGTGAAAGGTAATGGTGTTACTAACGTGACCCCCTCCCCCCCCCCCCCTAACTCGCCCGTCTACCTGTCAATCAAGGGCTGGATAGATACATTTCAGCCGTAGCATTCTTAGCAAGTAATAGCATCTTTGTTCACAGAACTTAACTTGATTTTCATTTTAACATTTGTTTTTGCATTGTGTAACAGCAGTCAAAGTCATGAAATGATGGTCAATCTAAGTGATCTCATTCAAGTATCGTAAACTCGACCTAAAGGTGACGGGCACGTTATCTAAAGTTAAATGCATTGATACTCTTATTCTAGTGATGTAAATAGCTGGATATCATTGGATGTTTGTCTTGTGTGTCGCGATGTCACCGTGTACGTGTTGACAGGATAATGCTCAGTGCAATAACGACCTACAAAGGAACGGTCGTCCGAGACGCGAGATTAACATCTGAAATCCATTAGCTCTAGGCGGACAACATGACCGTCGGCCTGACGGGTGTGAGAACCTACAACATTGTCATCATACACGCTAGTCTATCATTCTATAGGTAACAAACAACAAAGAATTCAAGACTCAAATATCGCCCCAGAAGTACAGATGATGGGGCGAAACCGATCCGGAAAGGGAGGACATTTCCTGTACCACATGTGACACCGGAGTCTATTTATGTCCATTTGTAGGGATAAGAAGTGTTGGACTCATGCCCTTTTGGGTTCCTTTTCAATGTATTATGTTCGAAAGCGTCATAGTTTAGAGACCATTCTTTCATCTTTTTTCTTTATTATTCTGTTTGGTTTGATGAATTTTAAATTTTCTCTATTTTCTAAATGTTTTTATTTCTTTCTTTCTTTTTTGTGTGTTTTTGTTTTTGTTGGGGGGGGGGGGGGGGGGGGGGGGGCGTAGGGGGTCCGTTTTAAAAATCGATGCACCAGAAATAAGGTTTGTTGCATGTCTTAACATGCGCTCAAAGTATTTCATCCTCGCACTACAATATATGCAAGTCACAAAAGAACGGGTTATATATTGTATCGGTAGCTTCCCATTCATTTACCAACTTTAATTACTCAATAAATATTACTCTTGGATTTCTGAAGTGACTACGGTGCATGCTATTGATGTGCAGCTTGTCATATATCATGTTACCAGTAAGCCATATATCTTTAAGATCAATACAATACGCCCATTATACCTCTTGGGTTTCAATCTGCTGAATGAACGTGGTATTCCTGTGCAGGTCGCCGTGTCATCATATTATAATCCAGCAATCCTTTGTGATTTTCTGTAACCAAACGACAAAGTTTGTTGATATGAAAATGGCAGGACGATGTAACACAAGAATATAATCAATAGAGAAATCGTTTTAACTTTCAAAGTTCCGTCGTAACTGTCCCCAATAAAAGGACAGACCATTTTTTCGGTTGACATTTTCCATTTAAAAATTGCAAGCATATGCATGTTCAAGATTGGGTTCGAAGAAACATATTCAAGTTTTGATGCGCCAAGGATAAGGAAAATTCCAATTATCGATAAATCTAGTCTTCCTATTTTATTACATAAATATCCGATTCATTGCTGTTTCATAGATTAAAACACGTCAACACGTGTTTTAGATAACAAATATGTGATATGTTTAGAAAATCATTAAACAAAAGGTTTCAGGTATACAAAAAACATTAATCATATTTTTGTTACTCAATGGTATTGGTGATTGTCAGTAATTTAAATATTGACATTCCATTTGTTTGCGCAATGTTTTCTAAACCATTCCACGTTACATAATTGAACACATGATTATAAGCAAACATAAAAATTTAAAGCAAATATTCTTGAAATGGTATCAAATTATCAGCGATGTCAAACTGTCAATAGGAACAAGGACGGAAGCGTGTTGAAACCGGTGGTAAAAGACTAAATCAGGAATTTTTCTTTGAGCTTCTTTCTATCTATAACTAGCACAAATATTACTTCGTAAATAATAAATGTGGTAAAAATAGAGTAAAATTAAATTAGATGATTTCTTATTAATGGAAAGAATGCTACTTTGAATCCAATCATCGAATCAGTTAAGTAACCGCCACAAAAACCTTAAAACTTATTCTTAAAATAATTGTTTCTTTGATATAATAATTATATATTTTTTCTTAATTTTCCTGTTTGTATTGATATCGTTTTACAAGTGTTCCCTTGACAGTTGAAGAAAATGAAATGAAAAAGGAGGACAAATTGATTAGAGACCTTCAAATCCCACGTAAATATCTGTAACAATGAATTAATTCTCTAAGATATATCGTGATATTTTCCTGAATGAGGTGTCTTTACAGATGCAGCTTCTCAAACAGTAAAGCTGCAAACGAAGATATTGTAGGAAATATTTTCCATTTTTGATAAAATGAATGAGTTAAAAGGGGCCAGAAGTGTGAAGTAATTAGAGAAAAAGGCCTTAATGTTTTTTTTAATCTAGGTTTTTTTATTTTTTAACTTAACCATAACTCAATCAATTTGATAATTCCTAGTTTGAGTATATTTAAGAAATATTATTCTCAACATGTGTATATTCCAAATATGTCTATCTATAAAGTTCACAGGTGACGCTAAACCTTGGAGACAAAATGACTTGACACACAGGTAACGGTAAACCTTGGGAATGAAATGACTTGACACACAGGTAACGGTAAACCTTGGGAATGAAATGACTTGACAAACGGGTAACAGTAAACATTGAGGACAAAATGACTTGACAAACGGGTAACAGTAAACATTGAGGACAAAATGACTTGACACACTGGTAACGGTAAACATTGGGAACCAAATGACTTGACACACTGGTAACAGTAAACATTGAGGACAAAATGACTTGACACACTGGTAACATTAAACATTGGGGACAAAATGACTTGACACACTGGTAACGGTAAACATTGGGAACCAAATGACTTGACACACAGGTAACATTAAACATTGAGGACCAAATGACTTGACACACTGGTAACATTAAACATTGAGGACAAAATGACTTGACACACTGGTAACGGTAAACATTGGGAACCAAATGACTTGACACACTGGTAACATTAAACCTTGGGGACCAAATGACTTGACACACTGGTAACATTAAACATTGAGGACAAAATGACTTGACACACTGGTAACGGTAAACATTGGGGACCAAATGACATGACACACTGGTAACGGTAAACATTGGGAACCAAATGACTTGACACACTGGTAACGGTAAACATTGGGGACCAAATGACTTGACACACTGGTAACATTAAACATTGAGGACAAAATGACTTGACACACTGGTAACATTAAACCTTGGGGACCAAATGACTTGACACACTGGTAACGGTAAACATTGGGAACCAAATGACTTGACACACTGGTAACGGTAAACATTGGGGACCAAATGACTTGACACACTGGTAACATTAAACATTGAGGACAAAATGACTTGACACACTGGTAACATTAAACATTGAGGACAAAATGACTTGACACACTGGTAACGGTAAACATTGGGAACCAAATGACTTGACACACTGGTAACATTAAACATTGAGGACAAAATGACTTGACACACTGGTAACATTAAACATTGAGGACAAAATGACTTGACACACTGGTAACGGTAAACATTGGGGACCAAATGACTTGACACACTGGTAACGGTAAACATTGGGGACCAAATGACTTGACACACTGGTAACATTAAACATTGAGGACAAAATGACTTGACACACTGGTAACGGTAAACATTGGGGACAAAATGACATGACACACTGGTAACAGTAAACCTTGGGGACCAAATGACTTGACACACTGGTAACATTAAACATTGGGGACCAAATGACTTGACACACTGGTAACATTAAACATTGGGGACCAAATGACTTGACACACTGGTAACATTAAACATTGGGAACCAAATGACATGACACACTGGTAACATTAAACATTGGGGACCAAATGACTTGACACACTGGTAACATTAAACATTGGGGACCAAATGACTTGACACACTGGTAACGGTAAACATTGGGAACCAAATGACATGACACACTGGTAACATTAAACATTGGGGACCAAATGACTTGACACACTGGTAACGGTAAACATTGAGGACAAATGACTTGAAACACTGGTAACGGTAAACATTGGGAACCAAATGACTTGACACACTGGTAACGGTAAACATTGGGAACCAAATGACTTGACACACTGGTAACATTAAACATTGGGGACCAAATGACTTGACACACTGGTAACATTAAACATTGAGGACAAAATGACTTGACACACTGGTAACGGTAAACATTGAGGACAAAATGACATGACACACTGGTAACATTAAACATTGGGAACCAAATGACTTGACACACTGGTAACGGTAAACATTGGGAACCAAATGACTTGACACACTGGTAACGGTAAACATTGAGGACAAAATGACTTGACACACTGGTAACGGTAAACATTGAGGACAAAATGACTTAACACACTGGTAACGGTAAACATTGAGGACAAAATGACTTGACACACAGGTAACGGTAAACATTGAGGACAAAATGACTTGACACACTGGTAACAGTAAACCTTGGAGACAAAATGACATGACACACTTGTAACGGTAAACCTTGGGAACCAAATGACTTGACAAACGGGTAACATTAAACCTTGAGAACTAAATGACTTGAAACACTGGTAACGGTAAACCTTGGGGACCAAATGACTTGACACACTGGTAACAGTAAACCTTGAGAACTAAATGACTTGAAACACTGGTAACGGTAAACATTGAGGACAAAATGACTTGACACACTGGTAACAGTAAACCTTGAGAACTAAATGACTTGAAACACTGGTAACGGTAAACATTGGGAACCAAATGCTTCTTTTTACAGGTTGTCATCTTGTATTTACATGAATGGAGATTTATAACACTAGTTTAGACTGGTCTCTTGTATAAATATGTAAAGGCTGCATTATCGATGGGGCAGGGTTTTGTGTTGGACAAAGCAATTTTAGTTTTTTATGCGACGACGTTGGCTGTAATATCAGTTATTTATCTTGCATTTTACCTACCAATTGTCCTCCATGACACTTGTTTTGTATGGTCTACTGGTTTATTGACCAATTCTGTGTGGAATACAACTTTTGTGCATAATTATAATGAATGCATTTAAATGGATAACATATCTGAATTATTCAAAATGCATTTGTTCTTACAGGAATACGGTATTTTGTAGTCTGGCCCCCTACAATAATTTTGTGTCTTTATAGCCCACAGGGTACCGTTAACACCACTTGTTCCAGTATCTACGAGTCTATAGACAGCTATGCTAAGCACGCCATCTAAATATCAATAAAACATTTTTACACGCCTTACCTCGTCGTCCTTTTTTCACATGTCTTATTATTTTTATAAACTTCCAGCTGCATGTATTGAGTAGCTTGGATCTGGCTTGAATAGTGCACGCCAGACCGAAGCTAATTCGATACAATACAGCTATATATCATTAGCTGTTTATATGGTGTTCCCTCCCAGGCTGTCACGCTACTTAGCATTTTGCATGGCATTGATGACAGAAATTAGTAATTTGATTTCTTATCCACGAATTGATAGGTTAGAACTATTTCCTGTTTGTATAAATGTTTTTAAAGTGTCTTCCTTTACGGTCACACGAGGTAGTCCGGTAAATGTAGATTTGTGTTGTTGTTATGTCGGTGACATTGTCAAGATAATACATTTTGTAAAGTGTCTTCCTTTACGGTCACACGAGGTAGTCCGGTAAATGTAGATTTGTGTTGTTGTTATGTCGGTGACATTGTCAAGATAATACATTTTGTAAAGTGTCTTCCTTTACGGTCACACGAGCTAGTCCGGTAAATGTAGATTTGTGTTGTTGTTATGTCGGTGACATTGTCAAGAGAAGACATTATGTAAAGTATATGCGTTTTTGTGTTCTCTACGGTCAAATATCGGGAATATTTTGCTCAGAAGTGTCTTAGCGCCAGGTTTTGGCGACTACACTAACAAATATTGTTGTAAGGATATTGTATATTGTACTCTGGTCATAAAAAATACTTCCATTGTTGATGGAAGGCAATGGCAGTATGTTTGGATGCTTTGTTCATTTTTGCCGTCCTTTGTGTTTTGATCCATGAAAATGACTTCAAACATGATTGATGAATTTTAATGTCACCATTTCCATTTATTGTCTGTTCGAATTTATTGTTATGAGTGTAGAGCTTATATTCACTTATTATGCAGCGTGATTTTTGTTATTATATTATATTATATATATCAAGTATCACGTGATCACGTGTCTTACAGTTATGAAGAATCATGTGATCACTTGTCTTACAAATATAATATTCCTGGTGTCTTACTTACGAATATGATTGGTCAACTGATCACCTGTCTTACTTAGAAATATCATATATCACATATCTACAAAAATGATTTGATCAACTGATCACGTGTCTTACCTACACATATCGTAGGTCACGATTCTTTTTTGATAAAATAGGTAATGTGGGTTGTGAACAAAATCACGTATGCATTATTATATAATTTGTTTATATAGTAACGAATCGCGTGTCTTGTATATACTCAAAAAGGTCAGGATTGTGTTGCGTGGTAACGATATGTCACGTGTCTTCTTATAAAATAAATGACGTGTCTTTTTGCATACATCACAGGCCACGTATACACATACGACAATGTTACTGTATTAACAGTTTGCGAAGCCCTTCTCCTGTCGTATCAAATGACACCTTGTGATCATATTTCTTGTGATATAATGCAAGATGTATTAAGTGTGTTTTGTTTCCTTTTTATCAACTCGTGTTTTCTGCTGAACAAGCCGATTGTTAAGAGGGACGTATCTCCATTATGGAGTGCTTTGAAGTAAAGGGCCGTATCTTAAATTTATCATATTTTTTTTTTTATTTTGATGAATTACAATTCCGACTGGGCATTTCTTATAGAATATGTACTTTATATCAACGGAAAATTGTCTAATTCGTTTAAATCACATAGTATTTTAACAGAATAAGACTATTTCAATTGATATAATGTACAAATTCTATTAGAAAATCTCACTCGTAGTTGTAATTTATTAAAATCTAAAAATTGATAAATTTGACATACGGCCCTTTACTTCTAAGCACGCCATGTTGGAGATACGTCCTTGTTCCTCTAAACAATCGATTATTAATGGTCTTAAAGCACTGCATGACACACTTTATTTTTACTAATAACATTTTCGGTTGTGTTGCAAAGTAACTTCCTGCGTCAGTATATGGTACAACCACGACAGGTACGACATTCTTAGGCTATGTAAAAGCCAGTATCACACCTAAGGGTACGCTCTGTAAGTATTTCAAGAACCCAGAACACGCGATCGTCTGGAATTCAAGGTATGTGTAATTTATATACAGCTGTATAATATTTTGATAATAATACATTTTTAACCAGAGAGATACTTAATTTTACAATAGTTTGCTGGTTAAGAATGTGTAAATACAGTAAGCTGTTTAAAGTTCTATTTTGGAAAATAGTCTAAGATAAACTAAGCACATGCCGATTTACAAACACGATATGGTTTTCTGGTAACATATTTGATTAAATAACTCTCCCTTTGGACACCGATATACAGGATTTATTGACGAGACGTGGGTTAAGATTTCCCCTAAGACATCTATGCTGGACAGTATGCTCCAATACCCACAGCTTGTTCTCTACGTAATGTGAGAGGTTGTATTGGATATGACCAAGCCCTTTCGCAGGTAAAGACTACGATAACGTACGCTCAAGTTACACTGCTGCAAGTCTAAAAACGATGACGAATTTTTCACGAACAGGCAATTTTACAAGCTTTATTGTGTGTATAAACTCATATTCCACACACAACATCAAAGTTGAAAGTTGAAAAAGCACACATCCAGGTCAGCGTTTTCAGTGACAACACGCATACAAACGACTCCCTGTAGGGTAGGTCAATTCTCGGTATGTCTGTATTTACATTGACAAGCTAGTTCGTTTGGTCCACTGCAGCTAATAAATTGTGAAAAGCATGTTCAATATATTCCCTAAAGCATATTGGACCTGGTTTGTTTGCTTTCAACATAATAATCAAATAAATGATCACAGGAACCTAATGCTGTCAATATAATTCCACAGCCTGCTTACTTAAAGCGGAATTAAACATTTTCATTCATTTTAAAGATGTAGATGTTCTTTTGTGATGTCATATTTTGATTTACGTTTAGAAAATACATGTCCATATATCAAGGTGATTACATTGATTTGAAGTGAGTTCAAGGAGATTTAAAGCCAGAAAACTAATAAAGTACTGAAGTTGTTTAATTTAATATTCATTTTACACTGTAACATTCTCCTATCAAAGCATTTGACTTCCTTGTTTAAAGTGTCTCACCCAGTGAGGACGCTGGCCACTTAATATCGGGTGAAGGGGCCGCGATAGCTCGGTCGGTTAGAGCGGCGGCCACGTAATCTGAGGTGAAGGGGCCGAGATAGCTCGGTCGGTTAGAGCGGCGGCCACGTAATCTGAGGTGAAGGGGCCGCGATAGCTCAGTTGGTTAGAACGCCGGCCACCTAACCTCGAAAAAATGACATCACATGTTGCTTGGTTTGAAGCTCCTTACCAATGTCGGTTTGTGTTTCGTACACCCAGCTAACTATTAATACCAGTGTTACGTTATTCGCTCTAACTTTTTCCAGTTCTCATTAACCCCAGTTCTCATTAACCCCGGTTCTCATTAACCCCAGTTCTCATTAACCCCGGTTCCCGTAAATCTAAGTTCTCATTAATCAGCGTTTCCATTAACCACAAGTCACATCAACCCAAAGTTCTGATTAATCAACGTCCTCAATAATCCACGTTCTCATTAATATAATATTAATCCTAGTTGTCGTTAAAACCAGTTCTCATGAACCCCAGTTCTCAGTTATCCACGTTCTCATGAACCCCAGTTTTCAGTTATCCACGTTCTCATGAACCCCAATTCTCATTTATTCACGTTCTCATGAACCACAGTTCTCATTTATCCACGTTCTCATGAACCCCAGTTCTCAGTTATCCACGTTCTTATGAACACCAGTTCTCATTAATTTATGTTATCATTAATCATAGTTTTCATTCTGAGAACGTTTCTTTACAGAGTTTTTGCGTATGTTTATTAAAAAGACAAGTATATATATGTTATTGATACAGTTGAAAAAGAAGAAAATATTTTTTTCCATTAAGAAAACACCGTTTCGATTCCCCTTGTGAAATATATTTTGTTTTAATTTTGCCTACTATTGATCACGTTTTGAGCTGGAAATTACGAAGTCACTTTTTGCAGTTGTTTCTTTCAAACATTTAATATCAGACCATGATAATTTGACTCTTACCTGACAACACAAACAGTTGGTCGTTCACGGGTGTTAATTTAATAGGAATGATATTCATATACAAATCAATGCTACTGAATCAATACATACGTGTATCAGTGACAGAATGTCAGATACGTTTATACAAATAAGCTTCAGCTATTAAATCGACACGTGTTGCCTACCGTTGAATCTGTTCATTTAAACTATATTTGTGTAGGACATTTTGAAATATTTATCTACTTGCATTTCTTTAAGAACTGTGTTTTCCTCAATGATTGATTTTTTAAAATAAAATCATGTACATTGAGAGACTTAGAGTTGACAGTTTTGTCAGTCAATATCCACCAACACAGCCAATCTCCGACGACACGAGATCTACATGTCAGGACAGCATGTGGTGAATCGTCTACGAGAGCTTTCCACTCCGTCAAAAAACACAGCTGTTCGTGTATGAAAATGTAGGGAAATAAAGGATAGGTTTGATAAAGAACTAAATACATACATTACTCATTTGTAAACAAGAAATATCTTTAAAAAAGATAAACGGCATAGTTTTAATGCTGGTGGTTATAATATAAAACTGCTGGTGAATTAAATCAACGAACTAGATCTAATGCGTTTCAGCAAGGATAACAAAATTACATGTATATCAGTTTGAATCATTTTTGGTGATAAGAAGTTTATTAATGTGTCTTTTGAAAAGATACCTCCACTTATTCAGCTTGCATTCAATCTTAATTTTGTTTCGTTTTTAACTGGATTTCTGCATTTTGCATTTACCGCTACATTGACCAATCACATACTTCATCTTGACCAGTAACGCCACCTGTCGCGTCAAATCCGGGGCCTAAAGGATATTATACGGCTATGCCGAAAAAGATGTTTGATATAATCTTGAAACAGCAAACAGACCGTCAAATATTTTAAGGAAGCTTACATTTAACAGTAACCCAACACGTTTTGACGTTCGCATGACGTTTTAACATATTGCTGCAATCGGCTCACCGAAAATAAACAATTATGTACATATATGTTCTACATAGTAATTCTCACTTATATTATTGTAGAACAGTGTTCGTGACGTCACTAAATGACGTTGAATTTACTGATGTCACTGTATTAGTTGAATTTTTGACGTCAGGAAAATGCGTGCTACCGGATTGATACATCCGATTGATCAATATGTCTCACAAAAGATAATGTAGTCCTGCTCTATAAAAGGTATCCTCACGGTCACACATATTGATCAGAGTGTGTAAATTAAATCGAGTACGGTCGCTTGTACTTGTGACGTCGCAAGTGCAGGTCCACGTGACTGTTACATGTTGAATATAAGTAGAAAATTGCTTTAAAATCCAGATATATAAGTAATAGCTCAATTTGTCTGCAATGCTGTGAGAATCATGGGACAATAACCTTCCAGAGAAGGCAGTTCAATGCTTAATGAACGTCAAATGTGAAGTTACTGGGGCACTTATTCACTGCATGATGAAAAAATTCTTCTAAACATCAAGCTTTTCAGTACCCGTTTGTTCGCGGGTATGGACTACCAGCCATCGACGGTTGATAGGTTTTCATTCTCTGTATGAACTTTTCTGTTGGTAGAAATCACACGCCGAACAGGTGAAGCCAAACATAATTATATTGCTTCGCATTTAACCTCCAACGTATCAGAACCGTATTGTTAACTGACTCCGAGATCAAATTCCATTCACAGATAGCGTACAGCCAGTATTCTTCATCAAAATGAACAGGTGATTGGTTCAGTCTCCCCAATGTAAGGACTCTGCGGTAAATTCCTATTTGATCTTTATTGATACTGATCTACGTTCAAAAATCAATACAAGGGATGTTGTATTTGATTTAAACATATTTTTATTGTCATAAATTGTTGACAATTGGGATTGGACACAAGTTTTTCCAACTTAGTGACGCCCTCTCCCTAGTACATAATATAAATCAATACATAATGGACAGCAGTGGAATGCAATATATATATATATAAATAAAAAAATCTATAAAGGAGAGAAGGAGAAAAAGGGAAAGATGGAAGAAAAAGAAGGGGGGGGGGGGGGGAAGTCATTTTCTATGTACAAATACTCTCAGTCATATGTTGTATATATGGTGTATATATCATAAAGGAGAATTAATAGAGTATCGATGTCAAATGATGACATCATAATGACATCATGGAATGACTATAATTATATGGATGTGAACATTGTAATTCACGACAAATATTCTGATCAATACAAAATGTTAACCAGAGTTCTATCGTTTAATGATGCATGCAAGATTGCATATTGATTTGGGATTTCGAAGAAAAATAAAGTCTTTGATGTCGATGAATGTTTACACCACGTGACTACATGTACAGATAAACTAAGATGGATGTCAACGACAGCTGCTGCCCTTCACCAGTTGTCGTATTCAGACTGTATACCAGTAATATCACCAAACAATAGATACCTGAACAATGGCCAGGACAAAAATAAAAATAACACAATACTGTATACTATGATGCGATTGTCATTGATACCTTCCTGTAGTTCTTTGATATCGTGAACAATTGATGATTGTGAAAAGGACTATACAGAAGATACAACAGTCAATATCATTTTAGAAATGAACTTAATAGTACTTACATATATATATATATATATATATTATGCCGAACAAGGGATATATAATTGCATTATAGAGCTGTTTCCTTCTCTCCTTGTTGGACTCGTTAGTGATATTAATGGAGGGAAGATGCAGTGATCCTCAGAATCTAATTTATAACTTATAATATGCTTACGTAACGGAGATAGAATATGCGTGACTGTATTTTGAACCAGCGACACATCTTTTTGTCCATAACGATTCTATCATGCTAACATGCAAAGGAAACAGCAATCCCAAATCAAAAACGAAAGAAACTAAAACCGAAAAAGCTTTTGGCTACATAGAATTATGATTGAAATTTGATACAGGGTGATGGAATTTCGTTTACTGTTTGAGGAAGGAGGTTATATTGTTTACATAATTTAGTGAAATTGCTATACCTTCCCAGACGATTTTAACATGATAAAGAGAAAAGTCAAACATCAAATCATTTGATTTCACCAATGGCGGAATACAGACTAGCAATCGTTATCACCAATTCCGGATATCGCCAATAAAATAATATCCCCATATCCATCTCACAAAGGAACTATCTAATATACAAAATTTATGATATGGCGTGTACTCCTATCAGAACACTATTAGAGGATCTGTAATCATTGATATTACCTGCTGGTAGCGACGTTCCCACTGGCCATATTGAGTCAATACCGTTAAGTTACGGATCAATATGGCTGACGTTAGGTCGCGTGAAAAACTCATAACATCTATCAGAATTGGTATCGGATGTACTCAGGATGCCATATTTATGAGATTTGATATTTCATTTTACACTGTATATAAAATATCCGAGGATATATCATCCCATTCGCTGTCTCCCCACTTAATTTATTTCATGTTTATTCGTTTTCACATCTAACGTCAATTTAAACCTCAGAAGATATTGTCAGGGATGGAAATGTTTTTTGTTTGTGTTTGTTTTTAGTTATTTTTTATATTTTGGTTAGGTAAATATCTTCTTTCAATATATTGTTAGTACTTGTTTCTTCTGATAACGTCTCATTATCAAAGAGGTTATGAAATGTCGACTGAATTGTAAACATATTGACACAACAGAAAGAGTAGCCCTCTGTTCTCCATGTAGCGATTCAAAGAAGCTCGTTTCCGTCAGACAGTCGTCTAGTTTAATTTGAGATTGGCCGTGAATTCATTTTCAAAACAATACATTGATAGTCATTGGATATGTGTTAAGAAAATAGCCGCCATTAGCCATATACAATGACCTCGGTAGTGTTTCATGAAGTAACTGTTCCAGTGTTTGGTTTAGAAAGCTTTGACATGACAACTGTGTGCTGATTATTACACGTGCGAGCTGTTTATTACACACGTGTGCTCATTATTACACGTGTGTGCTTATTATTACACGTGTGAGCTGTTTATTACACACGTGTGCTCATTATTACACGTGTGTGCTTATTATTACACGTGCGAGCTGTTTATTACACACGTGTGATCATTAATACACGTGTGTGCTTATTATTACACGTGCGAGCTGTTTATTACATATATGTGCTGTTTATTACAGGTGTGTGCTGTTTATTACACGTGTGTGCTGTTTATTACACATGTGTGCTGATTATTGCACATGTGTGTTCATTATTACACGTGTGTGCTAAATATTACATGTTTGAGTACGAACAACATTCACATGCATCAATTTCACCAGAGGAAGATATCCATTTGAATTCGTTACGAGTGCTGTTCAATTATTGCCGAACAACAAGCGTGTGATTGATGTAGACTGAGTACATTGCCTTGTTATCGATTAAATAAAGGGTCGTTTTCTTTTATTCGTTAATGGCACGTCTGAGGTAATATGTTTTGTTAACAATAACGCATTATTCTTATTCAATCAATACAAATTTACATTAACGTCAAGGTAGGCAGAAATCGGCTCTCACATAAATAGTACATAGCTTTCTCTTGTACGACAGAAGTTGAACCTGGGGAAATTAGCATGCACACGTAATAAAAGGTTAATAGGGTTATTTGGAAGGCGAGAACAGTCTCTAGGTGTTTGATATAGGGGAATCTGAGAGTCTGGTTAATCTAAATGAGGAGCTTGATAAATATCACAATACGAATCGTACAGACGTGGATAGCACATTTAAGAGAAGCTATTTGTTTTAGGTTCAATATCGGTCTTTTATTCCTCATGTACCATTTTCAAAATATCAGGGTTGGAAGACCACTGTCCATCTTTATAAGAGAAAATAGCCTTGCACGGTACGTCATTCATTCGTCAGATGCAGTATTAAATTGATTTCTAGTTCCTATATAGGTGTTTTGATATAGATTAAATGTGCGGTGGCCTGTAGGTGACCTGTATGGCTTTATCAATACCCGGTATGCTAGCTTATCTATAATTGTGAGTGGGTCGGTTATCTATGTATATATATATTCATCTGCTTGTTGTGTGTGACTATAATACAAATATACTACATATTTATATGTATTACCGTACTACATACCTATATGTATAACTGAACTATATATTTATATGTATTACCGTACTAGATATATATATAGGTATTATTATACTATATAAAAATTATTTGATATGTACACATCTTCACTACATATTGATATGTATTACTGTACTACATATTTATATGTATACCTGTTCTACATATTTATATGTATAACTGTATGGCATATTGATATGTATTACTGTACTACATATCTATATGTATATATGTACTACATATTTATGTAGTACTGTACTACATATGTATATTCTTTATACATGTTTATTTTATATTCTATGATAACAACATTTGACAATTCTCGTACCAGCCGCCTTTAAAGAACATCAGCCGTCGATACGGGGTAATTTTCTCTATGATTTTGTTTTGAACATTCCTCTTCTTAACATTTTAATCGCAATAGAAATACGTTGAACAAACTTTTAATCCGAATGTAGCCACCTGCACTGATATGAATTCAAATAATCTTTTATATCAAAATGTCTTAAGTCGCGTATTGTTTTTAGCTCGTCTCTTCGAAGAAGAGTGAGAGCTTATGTTGTCACTCCGGCGTCGGCGTCGGCGTTGGTTTTCCAAATGTTAAATTTTTGGTGCAAGTGTTGAAAGGCATAGTAATTTATGGTAATATGGTCCCTGTGGGGGCCAAACTATCCCCTGCCGGAGTTAAACTAAAAGTTTTTTTGAAAAAAAAAAACAGATTTTTGAAAATTTTTGGACTTAAGAAATGTTTGCGTTAAGTTTTTGGTGCGAGTGTTGAAAGGTATTAATACATCACTTTACAATTGTACTAGGGTGCTGATAATTGGCAATAGAGTCCCTCTGGGGTTAGACTATCCCCTGCCAGAGTTAAACTAGAAGATTTTTTTGGGAAAAAACCAGAATTTTCAAATTTTTGGACTTAGAATATTTGTGCGTTAAGTTTTTGGTGCGAGTGTTGAAAGGTATTAATACATCACTTTATTATTGTATTAGGGTGCTGATAATTGGCAATAGAGTCCCTCTGGAGTTAGACTATCCCCTGCCAGAGTTAAACTAAAAGATTTTTTTGGGAAAAAACCAGAATTTTCAAATTTTTGGACTTAGAATATTTCTGCGTTAAGTTTTTGGTGCAATTGTTAAGAGGTATTAATACATTACTTTATAATTGTACTAGGGTGCTGATAATTGGCAATAGAGTCCCTCTGGGGTTAGACTATCCCCTGCCAGAGTTAAATTAAAAGATTTAAAAAAAAAAAACCCAGAATTTTCAAATTTTTGGACTTGGAATATTTCTGCGTTAAGTTTTTGGTGCAAGTGTTGAAAGGTATTAATACATCACTTTATAATTGTATTAGGGTGCTGATAGTTGGTAATAAACTCCCTCTTGGGTTAAACTATCCCCTGCCGGAGTTAAACTAAAAGATTTTTTTGGGAAATAACCAGAATTTTTCAAATTTTTGGACTTAGAATATTTGTGCGTTAAGTTTTTGGTGCAATTGTTAAGAGGTTTTAATGCATCACTATATAATTGTACAAGGGTGCTTATATTTGGCAATAGAGTCCCTATGGAGTAAGACAATCCCTTCCTGGAGTAAAAATTGGATTTTTAGCTCGTCTCTTCGAAGAAGAGTGAGAGCTTTTGTCGTCACTCCGGCGTCGGCGTTGGTTTTTCAAATGTTAAATTTTTGGTGCAAGTGTTGAAAGGCATAGTAATTGATGGTAATATGGTCCCTGTGGGGGTTAAACTATACCCTGCCGGAGTTAAACTAGAAGATTTTTGGGGATAAAAACAGTTTTTTGAAAATTTTTGGACTTAGAATATTTCTGCGTTAAGTTTTTGGTGCAAGTGTTGAAAAATTGGATTTTTAGCTCGTCTCTTCGAAGAAGAGTGAGAGCTTTTGTCGTCACTCCGGCGTCGGCGTTGGTTTTTCATCACTTTATAATTGTACTAGGGTGCTGATATTTCGCAATAGAGTCCCTATGGAGTAAGACAATCCCTTCCTGCAGTAAAACTTTAAAAAAAAAATTGATTTTTTCTTTTTAAATCTGTGTTTTTTTGTTTTTGCTTTTAAATCTTTGGACTTTGTGTTAATTTTATGTTGTGAGTGTTGAAAGCCATAGTAATACATGGTATTAGGTTCCCTGTGGGGGTTAAACTTTCCCTTGCTGGAGTTAAACTGAAAGATTTTTTTGGGGAAAAAACACATTTTTAAAATTCGTGTGCAAATGTTGAAAGCTATTAACACGTCACTTGGTAAAAGAGTCCCTATGGAATTACACTATCCCTTCTTGGGGTGAAACTGAAAAATAAAACAATGTCGAAATGCTCACAATAGACAATTTATACTGGTCCACATTTATCAAGGGAGACAACTCTCATTAGGATAATATTTTGTCAAAAACTTGAAGAAATATGTCCAAAAGCAATTACATTTGTATTTAATATATTCATTTAACAACAGCATAGCTTGTCTCCCGAATGTTTGTCGATAAATAATTTATATATATATATAAAAGGGTATGGTTTTGAAAATTGCATGAATTCACAAAACATAATCTGATCAAGTAAACAATATAAATATTATTAATGCAATTTGTGAAACCATTCCAATCAATATATTTTAATTATTTATTGACAAACATTTGCGAGACGAGCTATGCTGTTCTCCAACAGCTCTTGTTAGATCCAATAATCTGTTTCAAAAGCTAATTATAACATCAAATCTTTAATCTAGATTAAAGGAGTATTTGGCAGGTTATATAACTTTATACATGTATAGTGTCAGACTGTCAATACAAACTACAATGATCTTATATTGCGATAGTGCTGTGCACATCTTGATGGAGTTAAAAATGTTCCTCGTTACCAACATGCTGTGTACTGTAAGCAATGCTATCTGAACATCACAATTTAATCGTTTAAGCAAGGCTATTTGATATACCTAGCAACAAGTCATTATCTGGTGGTGTTCCGGGTCGCACTGGTGCATGGGAGATCTGCACTTATCACGTGTTTGCAACTGTGAAGGTCATGGTGACAAACGCGTGACGCAAACAGAAAGAAAGACAACAAACATTCTAGTCTTTGCCGGCGTAAAACAAAACTGCCTCTTCACAATTGGCGGGGGCATGTTCCCAGACTGAAGTCAGCGTTCCTAACACGTCGAATGCTGTTTGAGATGTACTTTATGGCCGCCAATTTCCTAATACGATAATTACACTGCAATTAATTACAACAATTATTATCACCCTACTCCAAATTATATGGGGGACGTTGAAGAGTTTGATATTTCAAACAATTCACGTTTTTAATGCATTTTGAAGAATGTGAAGCATGAGTGAAACAGCTTGTCATGCGAATGATATAAACGTGATAGCTGACAATTAATTCTCGATTTGTTATCCCCGAAAAAAAATCCAATTGCGATACGAGTTAAGACATGTTCAACACTTTGTTGATATCCTCCGCCAAACATGGCTGACGCAGATAAAAAAAAAAGTGTCTCTTGCCTTCCTATTTGAAAGGTTGTACTGACAGCGGCCTCTCCAAATGTGTAATTTAGCTGTAAGTGTCTAAAAGGGGTGAAATGACCTCTAAATTTTGGCATTTTGTAGGTAACTTAAAAGTGTTACTGGAATGTGGCCAATTGAAATAAGAAGTAGGAAAATGTACATATAACAATAGCAAGACAATGTACATATAACAATAGCAAGACAATGTACATATAACAATAGCAAGACAATGTACATATAACAATAGCAAGCAAAATGTACATGTAACAATAGCAAGACAATGTACATATAACAATAGCAAGGAAAATGTACATATAACAATAGCAAGGAAAATGTACGTGTAACAATAGCAAGAAAATGTACATATAACAATAGCAAGACATTGTATATATAACAATAGCAAGACAATGTACATATAACAATAGCAAGAAAATGTACGTGTAACAATAACAAGGAAAATGTACATATACATATAACAATAGCAAGAAAATGTACATATAACAATAGCAAGACATTGTATATATAACAATAGCAAGACAATGTACATATAACAATAGCAAGAAAATGTACGTGTAACAATAACAAGTAAAATGTACATACACATATAACAATAGCAAGGAAAATGTACGTGTAACAATAGCAAGAAAATCTACATATAACAATAGCAAGACAATCTACATATACATATAACAATAGCAAGGAAAATGTACGTGTAACAATAGCAAGGAAAATGTACATATACATATAACAATAGCAAGGAAAATGTACGTGTAACAATAGCAAGAAAATCTACATATAACAATAGCAAGGAAAATGTACATATAACAATAGCAAGGAAAATGTACGTGTAACAATAGCAAGGAAAATGTACATATAACAATAGCAAGGAAAATGTACATATAACAATAGCAAGACAATGTACATATAACAATAGCAAGGAAAATGTACATATAACAATAGCAAGGAAAATGTACATATAACAATAGCAAGGAAAATGTACATATAACAATAGCAAGGAAAATGTACATGTAACAATAGCAAGGAAAATGTACATATAACAATAGCAAGGAAAATGTACATGTAACAATAGCAAGGAAAATGTACATATAACAATAGCAAGACAATGTACATGTAACAATAGCAAGGAAATTAGCATGGACATGACGCTAAATCATTTGTGTTCAGGTTGTTTTCGTCGTGCACGTGTAAAACCGTTTCGTTTAGCAATGGGCGCATCTCTCTTTACTGCATGTTGATTTGTATATTATGTCATATTCAGATTGTTCCAAATTAAACAGGCCGCCTTCATCCTAGAAAATGGGTTATCAGTAAAATAACATATCGTGTGCTTGTTTGTTTGGCTTTGTCTTCCGCGTCTCATTAGATTGGTATTTATTTTCCCACGATAATGCAATATTACTATAAATGAATGTGTTAAAAATAAGTACAGTGATGACTGATGCTTTTGATGTCACTTTTTTGTTCTCCTTTTGAGAATCTGATATTAGACCATGATTGACATCACATATGTCAGAGATGATTTAGAACGCGCGTTACATAAGAGATGATTTAGAACGCGCGTTACATAAATCTCAGATGTTCGAGATGATTTAGAACGCAAGTTACATGAATCGCAGATGTTAGAGATGATTTAGAACGCGCGTTACATAAATCTCAGATGTTCGAGATGATTTAGAACGCAAGTTACATGAATCGCAGATGTTAGAGATGTTTAGAACGCGCGTTACATAAATCTCAGATGTTAGAGATGATTTAGAACGCGCGTAACCTACATCGTAGACAGTAGCGATTGATAACGCGCGTATCTTTCGAAGCAGCCGTTTGTATTATCCTTTCGCCGCTACGACTTATTTTCAGTGTTTTATTAAGTTATCGTCAATTTATGGGAAGAAAGTAAAAATACACTCCATATAAATCCATCACTGATCATAGCAACTCTTTAACATACTAAACGGGAGGGAATTCCATATCACTGATCATAGCTACCCTTTAATATATTAAACGGGAGGGAATTCCATTAGTGTTCATAGCTACCCTTCAACATCTTAAACGGGAGGGCATTCCATTAGTGATCATAGCTACCCTTCAACATCTTAAACGGAAGGGCATTCAATCACGGCTCATAGCTACCCTTCAACATCTTAAACGGTAGGGAATTCCATTAGTGATCATAGCTACCCTTCAACATCTTAAACGGGAGGGAATTCCATTAGTGATCATAGCTACCCTTCAACATCTTAAACGGGAGGGAATTCCATTAGTGATCATAGCTACCCTTCAACATCTTAAACGAGAGGGCATTCCATCACTGATCATATCTACCCTTCAACATCTTAAACGGGAGTGGATATCCCTTTTCAGACGTTCGAAACATCACTATAATAAGATGTGCAGCCATATTGATGTCAATGCATCAAGTGCATGTAATTAATTATAGATAGATAAAATAGTCAGACATCTGAAGAACGTCTAATATCCAATTGAGTGTACGGAGGTTTCTAATTCGATATATTTCTAGTTAAAATGGAGATTGTCTTGAATAAATACTATATCTCTGATTAAAAAAAAAAAATCTTAAAAATGAAAAAAAAAATAGTTATCTAAAGTTAGAATGTGTTTTCTTCATGTTGAATTTGCACTGTATCGGTATAATAATATATATAGATTATATGCGCTGTACTATAGTAGTTGGCGGTACAATGATGCTATTCTTGAATGTAAATGTCTTCAGCTTAAGTCGTGGCATTGAATGATAAAAAAATCTTATAATACATGAAGGCAGATATAATTATACCTGTTTAGATATCCTGTGAACCTTTGATTAAGCCTTTTGGATGTTTAAATATTCACACATAATGAAAAACAAACCTTTGTTTCTATATATAGACATTCCTAGGTGTGTTTTATCTTATCAAAAATGCGTATTTGATGTCATCAAGGTAATGAGGCGTAAACAGGTTTTAGTTGGTAATATGATATTGTCATCTATAACGGTAAGGTGTAATTAAATCATTGTATTACTTAAATTCCACGAACGATTTCTAGTTTATTTAGATCTTAAAGTAGACGACCCTCTTGTTGCCAAACTTCTCGTAACAACCAGGGATAGGCGATAGGCTCTAGTCTTGCCATTTGTCATTATGTCGATGGATTCAGTATCTACAATTCGAAGAATATGCATTATGACCTACGTCAAACTTTAATGGATAATTGTCTTTGATAATTTGTAAGATAGCATTAGTCTACACCACGTGGGGTAGTGTTGACCTATCAGGGCCTTAATAGAGTGACTATGGCTACTGTTGTTTTGAAATGATGCGACGTACATGTAATTTGATATGACACCCTTTTCTATTCCTGATATATCAATGTTTAAACTGCCAATGACACCAAAAGTGTAGACAGCTTATGGGCAGACAGGCTTTATACACATACATAGAATACATAACAAAAGTAATTTGGAATTAGTTGACATAGTATTTAAAGACCGGTTCATTGAAGAAGTCATGAACATGTTTACGACAAGACTTGTTAGGCAATATCCACGTAACGATGAACCTGATTTCTACTAGGCACCACAGTTCGAAATTTTGACCTTTCTTTTGACTCTTTTTACATCATGTCCTGGGTATCAACACTGTAGTCCCTAGCAACACTGACGACTCCTATGCTGTATCTAACTCTCGCTTATATTGAAGGAACGTATATCGTGTGTCATTTGCACGATCCATCTTCCAAGGCATCTAAAAACAATATTTATGGGAAGGTAGCATTGATGACTATGTTTTCATAAAGGTAGGTCTATATCTATATGACGGTAATAGCGGTTATGTTTCGTTCTGTATATATATATATGATAACCATGTAGCAATGATGAACATGATTTGTTGTAGCAAGCTTGACAATAGGAATTTACATATAACAGTCCTGCGCATGTTTAAGAAAGGTTATGACATACAATGAAATATCAGTCGTTATATACAAGATCCCAATGTAGACAGTCAGACTAGCATAACAGTCGTTATAGACAGGTGATCACTGTAATATACTCATCCAGCTTTTTGCAGGTGCAGGACAGCAAGTTGGCCCTTGATATTTAGTATTTTCAGAAGTCATATGATCAGTTCTCAGAAATATGAAAAGTCAAAACATATTTGTCAAAATGACACGCCTCCTCAATTCCAGGAGTCATTTGTCATATTGGGGAGTTATAAAAAAGACAAACGGTATATCGGTTTAACCTGATTAAAGCAATGTGCCCGAGTGTGGAAGGGTAAGTTTACAGCTTTCGTTGTCGAGGCTACAAAGGCCTGTCGGTGCTTGTTTTACAAACTGTTTATTCATACTAGAGGTATCTTGCATTTAAATTTGATAACAAACGCCATGTCAAGCTAAAAAAGTTGCCAATACATTACTGTTTGCAATTTGCCATTAGACACCTGCAGTCAAAGGAAGATATTTGCACATGCGTACTTCATAGGGAGATGTTTCGATAAGCATAACAAATTATTGGTCCCAAATTAATTACTCCCATTGAGAAAATTACACAAAGCCCCTCCGTTGTGTGGATTATTCAAAACGATTCTTCATTGTGCAATGTATCAAATGAGCATAAGTTGGTTTCGCAATCACCACTACAATAGCTATGTTTAGTTTGCGTTACTACCAACATAGATCAGAATTTCGTAATTGTTAGAAGCAACGCTCATTGAACCTTGAACAATAGGAGATACAAGGCTTATCAAAGATGAAACAAGTAGTCAGGATCATTTCTGCGGTGGTTCCTGTAAGTTTACTTTTATCTGTTATTTTTTGGTATATTTTTTGTTTTGTATTTCATCTCTCCGTTGTCTCTTGTATTTTGTAATTTCATTGTTTAAATTATGTCGTGGTGTTCTGAGTGACCATTTCACTATTTTTGTTTTTCTCTAAAATGTCTTTAGTTATGATGTTCGCGAAACCAACTGTTCAGCTGTATTTACGAAAAGTTTTTTTTCAGATATGATAAACTATTTAACGGTTTTGCTTCTATGTGTAGTATCAATCATACTTTGTTTGATGTAGGTTTATCTTAAGTCATTATTATATTACTTCTTTGTTGCAAATTTGAAAACAATATTTGTCAAGTTTGCTTTTGTTTGTCATTTTGGTATTAAAGCTAATGATATAATTTCTTAAATTTTCATTCATAAAATATTTCTATTTTGGTTATGCAACACAGTATTGCAAATAAAAAAATGCTATTTCCGAAATTCTGTTAAAAAGAAGAAAGGCAAAACTGCATTCGTATGTCAATAATTTTGCACGTAATGCAGATCCAGAGTGGGACAGTCTGCAATACCAAGAAAAAAAGCTAATACAAACCCTTTAAAATAATCTTATATTAGAAAACTAAATCTTAAGAATTTAATTATTGAAGGGGTAGATACCCTAAAGTAATAAGAACAAATTCTGCTACAGATCGTTTCGCGATTCTGTAAATAATGTCACATAACTCGAGGTTTTTGTTGATGGTATTAATTTTTGTTTGAGGTAGTAAACTTTAAAAAAAAAAAAAAAAAATTCGATGCTATATCGCTGACGGTGTATATACTGGTTGTCTCAAAGATGCACGAAATCGCACCAAATGGCTTCTATAAAGAAAATGAAGAATTAAAAAAATGTTAAAATTATTATTTCTAATAATTAGGTATATTTGCATATTTTTATATGGAAATGTATTCTTTCTCGTTGGTAATACATCAATATCCACGAAACTAGCATTTCTGACTTTTTAACCATAATATGTATGACACGAAACTTGGAGAGATTTGAAAGGAATTGTAATACTTGTATCGAAATGTGACAAATTATTAGATATTTTCACATTGTTCAATACGGCCTGTTTTGTGTGATTTTTAGGAATCATTGAGAAAAAACGGCAAACGCTTTGTAGTATTCAAGAAAAATATTACTATATCAAGGTGAAAAAGTTGAAATCACCAAAGAGAGTTATAGCTTATACACAGAATGCAATTAAATCCAGATATATTACAAATAGAATTTCTGACTTTTTAGCCATAATATGTATGACACGAAACTTGGAGAGATTTGAAAGGAATTAATTTATTAGATATTTTCACATTGTTCAATACGGCCTGTTTTGTGTGATTTTCAGGAAGTATTGAAAAGACGACTAACAGGGGCTTGCGAACGCTTTGTAGTATTCAAGAAAAATATTACTTTAACAAGGTGAAATACACAGAAAATTAAATCCAAATATATTAGAAATATTGGGTAAACCTTTCTTTATTTCCTTCTATTAATCTTAATATTTATTCAGTATAAAACAAATAATGCTAACAGATTTGAATTTGAAAATGCAAATTTGAAAAAAATTAAAAAATCTTTATTTTGCAAATCATCCAAAACCAATAACAGACTGAAGGGTGTATGTTATGAGACTATCGGAGATTTCTCATCTGATCAATACTGATTGTTGCTATGTAGGGGAGTCCTGTATGATTTAAAACAGGGCAGCCTGAAAAAACCCTCTGGTGAGCCATTTGATACCGTCTCATGTTCAACCTGGAGTCCATTAGAAGAGACTAGTGTCTTTTGTTTTGTTTCATAATCTACACTTTATCATCTACACATTTTGTGAAATCGTATTTAAGACGAAGTGACTGTCAAACGAAATGCAGAACTGTATGTAGTTAGCTGTTATTCAAACCGAGCCCTATTCTGCATAATGATCTAGATAAACAGTTAAATAACCACACAGGGCTTTTCTTGGAATTGCCTGGGATTTTCGGGTCCGATCATGAACTGCACTCCCAAATAAAATTATTTTGTATTCATGCCAAAACCCTCCAAATTGCTTCTGGAAATATCCTTCATGCACAAATATCATTCCCAAGATGAGACAAAAAGGTTAATCCCAACCAAGCAAAATCCCTGCCATATGGCCTTATTATTACTGAAAGGGTACTTTTAATGTAAACGTACACCAATTGTGAAATAGGTTATACTCAACAGTGATTGCATATTGATACAAGGTCAGCGATATTGACCATGCCCTTTAGACAGAGGAGGATATGGATGACTTTTTGGGGTCGATAAAACCATGCATTGACCGAATTCAACATGCAATAATAGATTTGTTATTTCTGATTATCAAACTATAAAAAAAATAAAATGTTCTTTTTTTTTTCAAATTCATTCCAGACAATAATGAAACGATTTTATTGATGAAATACTAAGAAAAAAAGCTACTTTTTTCTAGTTCCTTTCATTGATTCGATTGGCAAAATTTACCAATCACATATTCCCTGATCAAATATTTTTTGAACAAAACAAACACAACCGTTAATGTAATAAAGTAGCGTTCGATAACATACAAACAGTCTAGTCAGGATAGCCTCGGTATATTTACCTAGCAGTCACGGCAGATAGTGAGATCCGGGAGTTTGTGGATTCTTTATTATATGACAACCTCTTTGTCTGGTTCAGTCAACATTGGAGAGCGTCCATGTTTGAAGTTGGCATGGCGACTTGTATATGTTTTATTCTCAAACTTGATTTTGAAGATGCATTACCGACGGTTAAAATGTTGAATTAAGCCCGAATTGTGACGTCACAAGATCAACTTTTTTCCTGCAGTTGTTTGCAGGTGCTCAGTCAATACGACATTCACATGTGAACACTTGTCACATTCTTGCTCAATCAAAATGCGGATAGCATAGGTAAAAAAATATAATGAGTCATGTTGGCGCGTGTGTAAGGTCACACGGGGTACTTTTTGTGTTAGAAAACCCAGAGAATGTAAAGGAAAAACCCTGGTTGTCGGGCAGGTTACACCATATCGTTTCACGTCCGATCTGACCGCCTTCTGAAAGGCAATTGTGTTACCATTGTGTTGCGTGTCCGCGGTGACCGAGTGGTTAAGGTGTCCCGACACTTTAACACTAGCCCTCCACCTCTGGGTCGCGAGTTCGAAACCTACTTGGGGCAGTTGCCAGGTTCTGACCGTAGGCCGGTGTTTTTTCTCCGGGTACTCCGGCTTTCCTCCACCTCCAAAACCTGGCATGTCCTTAAATGACCCTGGTTGTTAAGCGGACGTTTAACAACATAACCCATAACCAAACAACTGTGTTACCCGTATATTATGATGGGATAGATAGTTGATGATCAGTTCAAGAAAGTTGTACATGCAAATTGTGTGCCTTTAATTAGGAGTGACCAACCTTTTTGAGTGAACGGATGCAACATGTTCATCGACCAGACTTTTTTCGTGCCGAATATTCCCCGTCTGACTGATCGTCAGAGACCTTCAAATCAATTACCCGGCCGGTGCTACATCCATTATTCCATTTTACAGGCGCCATATTCACTACTTTGTCAGAGTTACAACCCCTTGAGATTTCTGGACGGTAAGCCTTACTCATGAATATTTAAGTTCCCGGGGTTAACCGTTACTACCATGCCGTCAAGAAATAAACATGAATAAAGCCAACGGGATCAGACTATAATGAACATATCTTTAGTGTTTAAGTATGATATAATCTCTAAAAACTGTCAGATTGAGTTCACATTGATTTTTCCATTATGTCAATTTTGGTGTTCTCTCTTTATTTACTGATCGGTGTTCTCTCTTTATTTGCTGATCGGTGTCCTTTCTTTCTTTCCTGATTGGTGTTCTCGCTTTCTTTCCTGATTGTTTTCTCATCTTACTTTTCTGGTTGGTTCTCTCTCTTTTATGATTGTTGTTCTCTCTCTCTTTCCTGTTTTGCCCCCTCTCTTTCCTTCCTGTTTTGCCCCCTCTCTTTCCTTCCTGGTTTGCGTCCTCTCTATCTTCACTGATCGGAATTCGATATCTATCATATGCTCAATAGTACTACATCATATTTCGAGGAGCTTTTCACTTGCGTCATCGGTACAAAGTGGCATCAGATAAAATTTTCTTGAATTTGATTGGAAACCGAAGTCAAAGGCGACATAGTATTTTCCCTCCGGCATTAGTTAATTTGTTACTTGGAACTGTTTGAACATGTCAGAAATCACAGACTTCAAATGAAGTTTAGGATCAATAACACATTCATGATAAAACGAAAGCATCAAAATGTTAATTGACTTACAACTCATTGTGATGATTTAAGGTTATTTTCAGTCAATAATGCGTGTTCAAACATTCTATATTGTTTGAGTGTGTGAATGCTACGCCTGCGAGTATCCCCGGTATGTTTGCTCAGTAAGTTTACTACGTATTAACGACAATGCCGCCTACTACGTCTGTCCTGCTGGTACCGCCTACTGCGTCTGTCCTGCTGGTACCGCCTACTACGTCTGTCCTGCTGGTACCGCCTACTACGTCTGTCCTGCTGGTACCGCCTACTACGTCTGTCCTGCTGGTACCGCCTACTACGTCTGTCCTGCTGGTACCGCCTACTACGTCTGTCCTGCTGGTACCGCCTACTACGTCTGTCCTGCTGGTACCGCCTACTACGTCTGTCCTGCTGGTACCGACTACTACGTCTGTCCTGCTGGTAGGACGCAATAATACAAGCGATTACTGCTGCACTATTTGCGTGATCGTAAGAGGCGACTGAATTTGGGATCTTATCATTTCTGTTCTTTAACAATGTTCTTCCTATACCCCATTTAGTGCTTCCTTGCGTTTTAGCCTTAATAAGTCTATACAAATGTATTTTTTCTACTATAATAATAAGAAGAACATATTTCAGTAGTACACGGAACACATCTTTGCACAATAGTTGCAATTTCTTGAAAATATTTTGAAAATATTTAAACACAGTAAAAATGCCAAGCCTTCAGTTGGCTCATAATCCTTATGGCAGTGTATCATCATAATTATTGGAAAAAGTAATAATATACATGTATCGTATATAAGTAATCGCCTTTTTATTGCTTAAATGTGTATTTTGCACGGTTGATTTGCAAAGCATCACAATTCATAAATAACATAAGCTGATTATCAGAATTCATGATTGTAAAGTCGTCACATAAAACATTTATCCTGTCCTGAGTTTAAAAAGCTTTTAAAAGCATTTTTAAGGAATGTGACATCTAGTTCAATCATTGTCAGTATGACTGGATAGTGGGGTGTCGTTCTATGTTGCTTCGACTGTATACTCCAGTGAGGTAGCACTATAATTCAGCATCTGTTCCGCAATACCGTAAGGAGACAAACATCAACTTAAAAGTCACACACAACTCACACACAACTCACTTCACGCTTGCATGTTGCACACAGGGAAATATGTCCTATAATAACTTCACTGTTGTTAGGACATAAGAAAATACTTAACCAAGCTAAGCCCGATATATAACTAAATTATCATGAGGTGAATGTAATTATTTGTCATTTGATCTTATCGAACGTTTTCTAAAGACGATTGACGTACATAGTAATTGTAATATAAACATTAGCATATATATGAGTTTCAAATTACGTCTCCAAATTAAAGGCTTCGAAATAATTATCTTAAAATTTATTAGATGTAATATGATGAGTTTGTTTTTGCAGCAATTCATTATACATATTGAAGAACACTTTTTTGATCCAAGACCTTCTAACGCATATAAGACGTATATTTAATATTTAATCTGATAACGTAATGAATGCAGATTAAAAGTAAGAAAAAATATGTTTTTTCACAAATGTTATTAATTGTCGGTTGCTAGCCAATTAGAATTTCTATCGAATGCAGATGGTCAGTGTCCAATACCATTAATGATCTGAAACAGTTACTGTAGTAACGTATCAACTCAATCGAGTCGAAATAGGAAAGTTTCATTAAAGTATATATAATACCTCAAGAACATAATATATTTAAATCCCACACAAAAAGAATCGTGCTTTCGCAGTACAAATATTGATAGTATCCCCAAGCAATGACCAACACCAGACATGTCATACCACGTAGGGCGATAGTACCGAGAATTATCGATGAGACCGTTTTTTTTGTGTAAGCCGCGACTCATTCTATTCATCAGCAGTTCGCTGTGTTACAAGCTTGGAATACGTAAACTGCTTGTGGAATATTAATTATTGCGTAACTCGGGGGTAAGGATTTAATATTCTTGATTTTAAAATGTGTGTTCATTTTTGACTTGTGGCTGCAAGGATATCGTACAGACGTCAAATGTGAGTTTTAAAGTTTTATTTATAAGCAAATACGCGACGGTTTGTAAGTACATATAATGTAAGCAGGTCGCTCCTCTGGTATTCAAAATCATTTGGTCTTAATCTATATTTAGGTGGGTATTCGAGTGGAGCTGTGGAAAAAAAATCAGCTTTGCACGCAAGGTACAGACCGCTCGCGCACTTCCACACACCCAAAATAAGTTTGTAAACAAAGAAATAAAAATATCTCAAGCTGAGTTTCATTAGAAAATTAAATCATTTTTATCAGACACGGGTGAGTGACCCCTTTAACACATTCGTGATGATGAATAATAATGCCTATTAATTGTATATGGTCAAACGTTTATCAATAATGGTAGAAATATGAAATGTTAAAGTAAAAAAAAATATGTTTTTATTTATTTATTTTCCTATCTATTTATTTATTCCGTTCAATAATCTACCAAATTACAAGGAATACAAGTGTTGTGATAGGTATTAAAATAATTAGAAATGTACACGAGGATGTCTTGAAAGACACGTGACCTAATGGTATCCTATTCCGAAATTTAATTTTAATTTTATTAGTGACATGTTTGGTTTGGTACACCCTGGGCACAAAGAAACTATTAAACTAGTAGTTTCCTGTAGTAGTTTACCCAAACTTTCGTTAAAGTGGAGAAACTAAGACGAATAAATCGTAGATATATTTTATTTATTCATTTTATTAATTATCTTAGCACTGTTGTTGAGCTGCACGAAAAGAAAATGAAATAAATAAACAAAAAATAAAATGATATCTATTTGTAAAAGACCTAAATATATATCAAAACCACAAATAGGGGTTTTCAGTTAAAAAAATCAACTACTTGAATTTATTGTCTGTGACAATTTAATGAAGTTCCTCACGCGTGACAGCTATCGCTATAAACTAGAAACAAGAACAAAAAATTGTTGACGAATTTCAAACGAATTTTAAACGAATTTGGTTTAATGTTAATGACAAACAAGAGTGATTAAACAACTGGAAATCATTTTCCAGCTACAATTTTGAAAGATCCAGTATTTCAAGTTCAATACCCTATACAATTATTTAGTTTATAATGAATTGATATCGACAAATTCCTTGAATTTTGTTAATTAGTAAACCTGCATATCAATGCATGTATACGTGCAATATCCTGTAAATATGCATACATGCGTATCAGTCTATGTACATGTGTATGTCCTGTTAAATAGTACACATGTATATCAATCTATGTACATGTGTATGTCCTGTTAAATAGTACACATGTATATCAATCTATGTACATGTGTATGTCCTGTTAAATAGTACACATGTATATCAATCTATGTTCATGTGTATGTCCTGTTAAATAGTACACATGTATATCAGTCTATGTACATGTGTATGTCCTGTTAAATAGTACACATGTATATCAATCTATGTACATGTGTATGTCCTGTTAAATAGTACACATGTATATCAGTCCATGTACATGTGTATGTCCTGTTAAATAGTACACATGCGTATCAGTCTATGTACATGTGTATGTCCTGTTAAATAGTACACATGTATATCAATCTATGTACATGTGTATGTCCTGTTAAATAGTACACATGTATATCAATCTATGTACATGTGTATGTCCTGTTAAATAGTACACATGTATATCAATCTATGTACATGTGTATGTCCTGTTAAATAGTACACATGTATATCAATCTATGTACATGTGTATGTCCTGTTAAATAGTACACATGCGTATCAGTCTATGTACATGTGTATGTCCTGTTAAATAGTACACATGTGTATCAGTCTATGTACATGTGTATGTCCTGTTAAATAGTACACATGTATATCAGTCCATGTACATGTGTATGTCCTGTTAAATAAATAGTACACATGTATATCAATCTATGTACATGTGTATGTCCTGTTAAATAGTACACATGTATATCAATCTATGTACATGTGTATGTCCTGTTAAATAGTACACATGTATATCAATCTATGTACATGTGTATGTCCTGTTAAATAGTACACATGTATATCAATCTATGTACATGTGTATGTCCTGTTAAATAGTACACATGCGTATCAGTCTATGTACATGTGTATGTCCTGTTAAATAGTACACATGTATATCAGTCTATGTACATGTGTATGTCCTGTTAAATAGTACACATATATATCAATATATGTACATGTGTATGTCCTGTTAAATAGTACAAATGTATATCAATATATGTACATGTGTATGTCCTGTTAAATAGTACACATGTATATCAGTCCATGTACATGTGTAAGTCCTGTTAAATAGTACACATGTATATCAATCTATGTACATGTGTATGTCCTGTTAAATAGTACACATGTATATCAATCTATGTACATGTGTATGTCCTGTTAAATAGTACAAATGTATATCAATCTATGTACATGTGTATGTCCTGTTAAATAGTACACATGTATATCAATCTATGTACATGTGTATGTCCTGTTAAATAGTACACATGTATATCAATCTATGTACATGTGTATGTCCTGTTAAATAGTACACATGTATATCAATCTATGTACATGTGTATGTCCTGTTAAATAGTACACATGTATATCAATCTATGTACATGTGTATGTCCTGTTAAATAGTACACATGTATATCAGTCCATGTACATGTGTATGTCCTGTTAAATAGTACACATGTATATCAATCTATTTACATGTGTATGTCCTGTTAAATAGTACACATGTGTATCAGTCTATGTACATGTGTATGTCCTGTTAAATAGTACACATGTATATCAATCTATGTACATGTGTATGTCCTGTTAAATAGTACAAATGTATCTCAATCTATGTACATGTGTATGTCCTGTTAAATAGTACACATGCGTATCAATCTATGTACATGTGTATGTCCTGTTAAATAGTACACATGTATATCAATCTATGTACATGTGTATGTCCTGTTAAATAGTACAAATGTATCTCAATCTATGTACATGTGTATGTCCTGTTAAATAGTACACATGTATATCAATCTATGTACATGTGTATGTCCTGTTAAATAGTACACATGTATATCAGTCCATGTACATGTGTATGTCCTGTTAAATAGTACACATGTATATCAATCTATTTACATGTGTATGTCCTGTTAAATAGTACAAATGTATATCAATCTATGTACATGTGTATGTCCTGTTAAATAGTACACCTGTATATCAATCTATGTACATGTGTATGTCCTGTTAAATAGTACACATGTATATCAATCTATGTACATGTGTATGTCCTGTTAAATAGTACACATGTATATCAATCTGTGTACATGTGTATGTCCTGTTAAATAGTACACATGCGTATCAATCTATGTACATGTGTATGTCCTGTTAAATAGTACACATGTATATCAATCTATGTACATGTGTATGTCCTGTTAAATAGTACACATGCGTATCAATCTATGTACATGTGTATGTCCTGTTAAATAGTACACATGTATATCAGTCCATGTACATGTGTCTGTCCTGTTAAATAGTACACATGTATATCAATCTATGTACATGTGTATGTCCTGTTAAATAGTACACATGTATATCAATCTATGTACATGTGTATATCCTGTTAAATAGTACACATGTATATCAGTCTATGTACATGTGTATGTCCTGTTAAATAGTACACATGTATATCAATATATGTACATGTGTATGTCCTGTTAAATAGTACACATGTATATCAATCCATGTACATGTGTATGTCCTGTTAAATAGTACACATGTATATCAGTCTATGTACATGTGTATGTCCTGTTAAATAGTACACATGTATATCAGTCTATGTACATGTGTATGTCCTGTTAAATAGTACACATGTATATCAATCTGTGTACATGTGTATGTCCTGTTAAATAGTACACATGCGTATCAGTCTATGTACATGTGTATGTCCTGTTAAATAGTACACATGTGTATCAGTCTATGTACATGTGTATGTCCTGTTAAATAGTACACATGTATATCAGTCCATGTACATGTGTATGTCCTGTTAAATAAATAGTACACATGTATATCAATCTATGTACATGTGTATGTCCTGTTAAATAGTACACATGTATATCAATCTATGTACATGTGTATGTCCTGTTAAATAGTACAAATGTATATCAATCTATGTACATGTGTATGTCCTGTTAAATAGTACACATGTATATCAATATATGTACATGTGTATGTCCTGTTAAATAGTACACATGTATATCAATCTATGTACATGTGTATGTCCTGTTAAATAGTACACATGTATATCAATCTATGTACATATGTATGTCCTGTTAAATAGTACACATGTATATCAATCTGTGTACATGTGTATGTCCTGTTAAATAGTACACATGCGTATCAATCTATGTACATGTGTATGTCTTGTTAAATAGTACACATGTATATCAGTCCATGTACATGTGTATGTCCTGTTAAATAGTACACATGTATATCAATCTATGTACATGTGTATGTCCTGTTAAATAGTACAAATGTATATCAATCTATGTACATGTGTATGTCCTGTTAAATAGTACACATGTATATCAATCTATGTACATGTGTATGTCCTGTTAAATAGTACACATGTATATCAGTCCATGTACATGTGTATGTCCTGTTAAATAGTACACATGTATATCAGTCCATGTACATGTGTATGTCCTGTTAAATAGTACACATGTATATCAATCGATGTACATGTGTATGTCCTGTTAAATAGTACACATGTATATCAGTCTATGTACATGTGTATGTCCTGTTAAATAGTACACATGTATATCAATCTATGTACATGTGTATGTCCTGTTAAATAGTACACATGCGTATCAGTCTATGTACATGTGTATGTCCTGTTAAATAGTACACATGTGTATCAGTCTATGTACATGTGTATGTCCTGTTAAATAGTACACATGTATATCAGTCCATGTACATGTGTATGTCCTGTTAAATAAATAGTACACATGTATATCAATCTATGTACATGTGTATGTCCTGTTAAATAGTACACATGTATATCAATTGATGTACATGTGTATGTCCTGTTAAATAGTACAAATGTATATCAATCTATGTACATGTGTATGTCCTGTTGAATAATACACATGTATATCAATCTATGTACATGTGTATGTCCTGTTAAATAGTACACATGTATATCAATCTATGTACATGTGTATGTCCTGTTAAATAGTACACATATATATCAATCCATGTACATGTGTATGTCCTGTTAAATAGTACACATGTATATCAATCTATATACATGTGTATGTCCTGTTAAATAGTACAAATGTATATCAATCTATGTACATGTGTATGTCTTGTTAAATAGTACACCTGTATATGTACATGTGTATGTCCTGTTAAATAGTACACATGTATATCAATCTATGTACATGTGTATGTCCTGTTAAATAGTACACATGTATATCAATCTGTGTACATGTGTATGTCCTGTTAAATAGTACACATGCGTATCAATCTATGTACATGTGTATGTCCTGTTAAATAGTACACATGTATATCAGTCCATGTACATGTGTATGTCCTGTTAAATAGTACACATGTATATCAATCTATGTACATGTGTATGTCCTGTTAAATAGTACAAATGTATATCAATCTATGTACATGTGTATGTCCTGTTAAATAGTACACATGTATATCAATCTATGTACATGTGTATGTCCTGTTAAATAGTACACATGTATATCAATCTATGTACATGTGTATGTCCTGTTAAATAGTACACATGTATATCAGTCTATGTACATGTGTATGTCCTGTTAAATAGTACACATGTATATCAGTCTATGTACATGTGTATGTCCTGTTAAATAGTACACATGTATATCAATCTATGTACATGTGTATGTCCTGTTAAATAGTACACATGTATATCAATCTATGTACATGTGTATGTCCTGTTAAATAGTACACATGTATATCAGTCTATGTACATGTGTATGTCCTGTTAAATAGTACACATGTATATCAATCTATGTACATGTGTATGTCCTGTTAAATAGTACACATGTATATCAATCTATGTACATGTGTATGTCCTGTTAGATAGTACACATGTATATCAATCTATGTACATGTGTATGTCCTGTTAAATAGTACACATGCGTATCAGTCTATGTACATGTGTATGTCCTGTTAAATAGTACACATGTGTATCAGTCTATGTACATGTGTATGTCCTGTTAAATAGTACACATGTGTATCAGTCTATGTACATGTGTATGTCCTGTTAAATAGTACACATGTATATCAGTCCATGTACATGTGTATGTCCTGTTAAATAAATAGTACACATGTATATCAATCTATGTACATGTGTATGTCCTGTTAAATAGTACCCATGCATATCAATCTGTGTACATGTGTATATCCTGTTAAATAGTACACATGCGTATCAATCTATGTACATGTGTATGTCCTGTTAAATAGTACACATGTATATCAGTCCATGTACATGTGTATGTCCTGTTAAATAGTACACATGTATATCAATCTATGTACATGTGTATGTCCTGTTAAATAGTACAAATGTATATCAATCTATGTACATGTGTATGTCCTGTTAAATAGTACACATGTATATCAATCTATGTACATGTGTATGTCCTGTTAAATAGTACACATGTATATCAATCTATGTACATGTGTATGTCCTGTTAAATAGTACACATGTATATCAATCTATGTACATGTGTATGTCCTGTTAAATAGTACACATGTATATCAATCTATGTACATGTGTATGTCCTGTTAGATAGTACACATGTATATCAGTCTATGTACATGTGTATGTCCTGTTAAATAGTACACATGTGTATCAGTCTATGTACATGTGTATGTCCTGTTAAATAGTACACATGTATATCAGTCCATGTACATGTGTATGTCCTGTTAAATAAATAGTACACATGTATATCAATCTATGTACATGTGTATGTCCTGTTAAATAGTACACATGTATATCAATCTATGTACATGTGTATGTCCTGTTAAATAGTACAAATGTATATCAATCTATGTACATGTGTATGTCCTGTTAAATAGTACACCTGCATATCAATCTATGTACATGTGTATGTCCTGTTAAATAGTACACATGTATCTCAATCTATGTACATGTGCTTATCAATACATGTCCTGTTTATTAATATACCTGCATATCAATGCATTTACATGTCCTGTTCATTAAAACACTTGAAATGCAATGCAGGTACACGCCCTGTTCATTAATACACCTGTATATCCATGGACAAACATGTACATATCCTGCATAGGTGCCGAGTGGTTAAGGTGTTCCGACGCTTTACCACTAACTATGTTGTGAGTTGCCTGGTGTTGACCATAGGTCGGGGGTTTTCCTCCGGGTGCTTTGGCTTTTCTCCACCTCCAAAACCTGGTACGACCTTAAATGACCCTGACTGTTGATAGGACTTTAAACAAAAAACAAACAAATCATGCATACTTATTCAGACTGTATCAGTTATGAAGTGTTGTCCTGGCCTTGTATTGTTTTACGGCCTATCGACAATTTGAGCAAGTATGAACAGACAATAATGTTACTTGTGAAGACGTGTGTATTGAAAATGTTTATTTGCCCTGGTTTATCATCAACGGTCAATGGACACTGATGTAGTACAGACGAATTATACCAATAACTAAGTAGATCACTAGACTCTCTGTGGTGGTCTCCTCTATTTGCTTACATTTCAGTCAAGACTTTAGATTTACGTACCAGTCCGAGGTTACCCGAGTAGGTATCAAAAGCGGGGCATCGTTCTTCCTTTGTCCTGATTAGAACAGGAATAATTAAACGTATGACATCTCAGGTCAATGTTCTGCTCGTATTACACCAATATTTAAATAACTAACCTCAAATATAATTAAGGTTGTTTTGATTATGAAGGGGTACGGGATCGATTCGGAGTTTTAACCGACTCCCAGGGAGTCATTAAATCGGCAGCTTACAATTCCGTCTAAGAAATAAAATATGCATTTGGCACTGACGTTTGTGAGGTTGTAGGGTAATGTCTGATTTTCACGACAGCCTCCAATGCTTAATAGGTACGTTCCTGTTTGTGCCTTGGAAAGCAAACTTAATACAATCTACTTTACGGACATCCCGAGCGTTTGGCCGACGACTCGTATGGTCGACGTTATGATATCCCTTGTGAATGTTTTAGAGCGACATCAAGGTTTAATCTGTCGATACGCGTTTTACACACAGTTGTTTCTTTGGTAAAACCCTGGTTCTTATTTTGAGAACGTGTAATTATCATGACTTGACATGAATTTAATATCGGGTGCCTCCGATGATACAGAAGACATTTCCATTTCCTAGTCTTATAGACAATAGGTTGTTAAAACAGGCTTGGCTGTAAGTTATAGATAACTGGACTCTGCGACAGGTTTGACTGTATATATATAGACAGATATCCTCTATAGGGACCACGGAACCAAATCAAAAATAGAATGTGGGTTTTCCCCGTTTGGGCAGAAGATTTAATAGGAAGGTGAATACATCGGGGCCTACTGATTGGATATTAAGATGAGAGAAGTTTCCAAAGTTTTAATATGTGGGTCGGGCAATACATATAGATGTAAAATATATAGAAAAACAGTTATTTTTTTGCTAGCCTGTTTTTGTCAGGGGGAGGTAAGTAAGTGTGTATTTTGTTATTAATTTAGATGAATTTTTGGTGCTGATTTCAATACAAGATGGCGGCCCCCATATAAAAAAAGTTCAAATTGGTAGAATTTTTTATAATTCCATTTAGAGGTTTCCGAGATGACATACTTCAAAATTATTGCTACTGGACCAGTGTTGAAAACTCCATTTAAGCAGTACAGTGATAAACGTTAACATTACCGTCTATGGGAAATCATTTGGTTCCGTGGTCCCTATAGGGAGCTACCGGATTTGACATTTTATGCCGTTCAGCGTCCCTGGACACCAGATTACGGGACCGATCTGAACATATTCGGCTGGTATTTTCATCATGGAGATATTTTGGCAGAATTTAAGCAGGAAATTAGATCCTGAGCTTGTTTATAATGAAAATATGGGCCTGTGTACAGTGTAAAGGGGGCCATAGACCAGGTTAATAGGAAAATATAGTATTTATTTCAATGGTAGCTGTATAACGCGTGTTTCGTAGTCCCGTGGTGTGTCTGGTTGTTCTGTAGTCAGTACCCCGGTTCGATTTTTGGTGTTTTTTCTGGTTGTACTCTTGACTCTAGCCCGGTTCGGTGTTCGGTGATGTGATTGGTTGTTCTGTTGTCACTACCCCGGTTCGATTTCTGGTGGTTATTTTGGTAGTTTTGTTGTCCCTAGCCCGGCCCACTGTCCTGTGTGTGTGTTTGACTCAATTATATACAAAAATGCTCTTGTCCTAGGTTTTTTTAAGATAAAGGCGAGAAATAAGGGGGGTGGGGAGATAGCATGGAGTTATCTGCCCTTGATCTTCAGGGTATTTCTTATTTGTTTATATTTTTCAGTAGTACAATATCAATACTCTTATATGACCAAAAGACATCTATCTGGATTTAAAATTCAGCAAGATATTTCTATTTTAACTAAAAAATTGTTTCAATTTTTATGTCCTTTTCTAATACGAATCTCCATCTCCGGTACCAATAGAAGACTTGACCTACCAGCCCAAGACTTGCAGCCAGCCACTTCCTATTTGGACATCATACCCTATGGTCCTGTCCTGTCCCAGAAAAGTTAAATTTGAAAAATGTGTACGATTCTATAGGGACCACGGAACCAAATCAAAAATAGAATGTGGGTTTTCCCCGTTTGGGCAGAAGATTTAATAGGAAGGTGAATACATCGGGGCCTACTGATTGGATATTAAGATGAGAGAAGTTTCCAAAGTTTTAATATGTGGGTCGGGCAATACATATAGATGTAAAATATATAGAAAAACAGTTATTTTTTTGCTAGCCTGTTTTTGTCAGGGGGAGGTAAGTAAGTGTGTATTTTGTTATTAATTTAGATGAATTTTTGGTGCTGATTTCAATACAAGATGGCGGCCCCCATATAAAAAAAGTTCAAATTGGTAGAATTTTTTATAATTCCATTTAGAGGTTTCCGAGATGACATACTTCAAAATTATTGCTACTGGACCAGTGTTGAAAACTCCATTTAAGCAGTACAGTGATAAACGTTAACATTACCGTCTATGGGAAATCATTTGGTTCCGTGGTCCCTATAGCAGGCTTGACTGTAGATATAGGTGGTAGCTTCAGGCAGCATATTTCCGCGGCTTGTCAGTACACTCGCTTCACCACCGTCCTACAGATAATCCTGTGTATTCAACTACTATACAAACAGGTACCCGTGTCGCACTTGAAACAGCGCTCATTTTTACTGTCATAAAACTTCTTGAGAAGTCTCCTGATTATATTGATATTACGTTCCTGATCATTTAACTAGACCTACTTATCTAAACAACCGCAGCACTAGACTGTTTAAAATATAGTCACGTTTACATTGTTTACATGGTCTCAAAGATCGCAACTCTATTTACAAAGCCATTCATTGTCGGTTCGGCAATTGCTTTTTTTTAATATCTCCCTTCGTACAGTTAGAGACGATATGGGTCAGGGGTTTCATTGATATTGGAGTTTGGTTAGACGACGGTTGTGGAGGATGTGTGAGGGAATGGCTTGTATCAGAGCACTCTAGAACCACCACTAGCTACCACTCCTCCACGTAAGTATCGCCAGCGTACAAACAGGCTAGGTTTTCATGTGGCTGCTTTTACCAGAATGTATTGAAATTTAGAATTTTACATCCCGGTACATATTTCCAAAAACATATCTGTCAATAGATACGATATTTATCATATTTGTTTGTCAATAGATAAGATATTTACCAAATGTGTTCTCACAAATCATTTTCTTGCTCAAACTTAAACCCGACTCCGGAGATTGACTGCCGAAAGATTTACACCACATTGCCAGTGTACAGCAGTGTATTGTGATGTTTTGTTTATATTATTAATAGTTGACTTTTAATGCACACTATCCAAATGCAGAACGAAATTAGAGTAGACAGTGTGGGTTCGTTATTTCTCCCAAAAGATAATTTAACTAGAGTATACATACGATTTATAAATTCAAACATTGTTTAAGGTCTAAATAATTTGCCTTGTTTAATCATTGGTTAGAGAATACAATTTGGCATGTCAACATATTCGTTACAAGCTACAATTTGGCAAGTCAAAACATTCGTTACATGTAGAAACTATAGTTAAGCAATTCAAGACATTAGTTAGATGCTACAAATTCGTTAGAAACTACAGTTTGGTAAGTCAAAACATTCGTTAGAAACTACAGTTTGGTAAGTCAAAACATTCGTTAGAAACTACAGTTTGGTAAGTCAAAACATTCGTTAGAAATTACAGTTTGGTAAGTCAAAACATTCGTTAGAAACTACAGTTTGGTAAGTCAAAACATTCGTTAGAAACTACAGTTTGGTAAGTCAAAACATTCGTTAGAAACTACAGTTTGGTAAGTCAAAACATTCGTTTGAAGCAACAATTTGCAGGTCAAAGGATTCATGATTGACAAGAATTTAACATTAAATATTCCTAAGAAAATCTGGCCAATCAAAATATTCGTTTAAATGACAAATGTGTGTGGCAGGATTAAGATTTAGATAAAGTCGTTACTTATGTGTTAACCCGGATGTAGTGTGTACTAGTCTGCACAAAGTAACATCTGGGTTGCTATTTTCAGGGTTCATATTGATTCTAGTCCAGCTCATTACGTAAACGATGCATACCATGCAAGTCATGCTATGAAAACATAATATGTTAATATTTAAGTCACAACCAATACAGATTATGTATCTGGCTTTGGACACGGAGACGACTAAAGTGGTTAAAATCAACAAAGGTTCTTAATAACCATGTTTGAAACATACATCAGGGCCCAGTTGTTCAAAAGGTGATTAGCTTAATCACTTGATTAGTGAAAATCTCATTTTCCTTCAATTCAAAACCTGAGTGTGTGTGTTCCGTAAAATGGGCAGGTAGGAAGAAACTGACTGGTGTTATCGTTTCATGATTTTTTGTTATGTTTGTTTTACCAAAAATAACTTAATCATGATTTCAAAAATGTGTATTAAACCGTGATTAGCCATATCACCATTTGAACAACTGGGCCCTGGACATATTTGCTTTACTAAATACTTGAGACATGCATTTGGTTATCCATGTATAAGGTACATAGTGATATATAAGAGTTTGTGTATATAAATACTAATGAGGACGGGTCAGTCTTTTAACCAACATTCGTAGCTGAGTACATTTGTAGTACGTTATGTTTTGACGGAATTGATATAATCTTGTATCCCTTTTTGGCGAGACGGGAATCTCAACCTGAGGGGGAAACTATTAACTTGCCAAACTCGAGGCTTGGTGAGTGTTTGGCAGCTTAAAAAAATCTTCCTGAAAATTGAGCTTAATATAATCTTTCACTCCTTTGGGGGTGAGACAGGGGAATCTGAACCCGAGGGGGATATTTTTTTAAGTTTTTAGCTTAATTATCTTACCCCGAGGGTTGAGATTCCCCTGTCTCACTTTTTTTCTTACCCTGTTTACCCTCTTATGTATCTAATATTGACGTTTAAGCAATGCAAGGAAATGTTGCCGTGACGTCATTGTACTGTTGCCGTGACGTCATGTTGACGTGACGAAATACAATTGTTGAAAACGTGAGAAGATCACGTGTAGCTTGTCTTTGTCCCTAGGACAGGGGTATTCGCAGTTTTCTTATCTCACCCTAGGGAAAAGACAAGCTACACGTGCTCTTCTCACGTTCTCAACAATTGTATTTCGTTACGTCAACAATGCCATGACTTCACGGCAAAGGTACAATGACGTCACGTCGACAATTCAATCACGTGACGTCAACATTTCATTGCATTAAAGTAACGTAAATATTAGATACATAAGAGGGAAAACAGGATAAGAAAGAAACAATCATTCACCTTTACGGAAGAGAGACAGGGCAATCTCAACCCTCGTGTTTGGCAACTTAAGAATCTTCCCCTCGGTTGGAGATTCCCCTGTCCCAACCCCCCAAAGGGGGTTAGATATTATGTCAATCTCACACCGGTAAAGGAGAGAATACTCCTTGTTTCTAGATGCACACCCATGGAAAGCAACAAAGTGTCAATCCTACTCGGTAAAGTAACTGATATTCGTCAAATTACCAGGAATATACTGTTAATAATCAATTTGTTCTCATCCTTCCCGATGCAAGTTTCAATCTGTCACTCTGTCTGTTTACCTGCCGTTTTATCAGTACTCCACTGAACTATGCAGTTTAACACATGGGACACAAGTTTCGAAAAAAAATAACATTACATCAATTTTCCACAAAGAGCAATATCTTCTCTCAGAAGAAACTATGTCACTGTGAGATCAGCAAGGATCTGGAATTCTCTGTCGGAAACCGTGATATCTGACCCTAACACAAACTGTTTTAAGAATAGACTTGATAAATTCTGGGAAAACCAAGTCATCTTTTATAATTACAGAGCCGATATAACAATAGAAACTTTTAAATAGCATTTCATGGAACTGAACACTATTTATTATGATTTGTACATATATATATTCTATGTTGAGTCCAGTATAGAGGATCAATCAATCCTGATCTGGAAATAAACTTAACTTATAAATGCAGTGTGTGTAATGACCAAGCAATTTAATGCAAAAGCTTTTAGATCTATATATTATGTGTTTAACCTTCGTAGATTTAAATGTTGGCGTACAGATATCAACGGCAGCACAGCTGCCAAATATGTCCAAGTGGCATGTCTATGGTAAACCCATGGTTGTGAATATTGTAGGCCGACTAATTGAAGACGTTTGCAAATGGACATGGACGATGAATATCTAGAAACAAATCTTGACTGCAAAGATCAAAATCTGTGTGTTACATTCAATCACTCTCACTGTCAGGAAGTAGCCTATCCTTTCTAATTGGAGACGGACATTAACCGTGACGAAACACGTGCTCGTTTGTCGGGAGTTCTGAAGACTGGCTTATTGTTGCAATTATTATTATTATTATTATTATTCATGCAAGTTGAATGTCACTGTCCCATTGCATATCGGATTACACTCTGAGGTTAGTAGAATAATTGTTGTATAGACAGGGGTTCGTTTGTAGTTATGCACATTTCATGAGTAGCTTGGACAAGAGAAGATTATCTTTTGGATAGATCATGATTTATTGATGACAGAATGTGGTTTGATATATATTATGCCGTAGTTATTTCGACTAATTACATTTTTGTTTCCTACCAGTTGCAATTCCTAAAGATATGCTAGTTTTGTCAGAAAGTTGAAATTTTCACTCCAAATAATGTGCTGTGATTGGTTAAAAAGAGTGAAAATATCAACAGTAATATTTTCACCCCAGTGAAAATAGAAAAGTGTATTCCGATACGTATAATGGGGACTAATTGGGGTATCACAACGGCTTAATATGCACACATCATATATTTGATAGCTTACAGACCACAACACTGCGTCTTGAAATGGCTCTTTAAACTAATGGACACAATTCAATGACCTTGACCTAAGTTATTTTGATCCAGTTAATGTAATGTCTTCAATGTGTAGGGTGTTTATCGTTAACAGTTGTTTTGTACGAGTCAATCTACCTCGTTCATATCACATAGCTATGGCCGTTATATAGCATTGTACTGCTTTACGATATGCACTAGTAATTTTATCGAATCGGATACAGTGCGAAAAAAATAAGACGATCCTTAGCTTCAATATGTTTGAGCTCCGTGAAGTCAGTCGATCACTGATATGACAAACGTACCAGCCAGGCGGTCAAATATGGCCGCCTTTCTACCAAAAATACAACAGTGTGATGACCTAGATAAGTATCACCATTTTTATTATCTATGGTCAAAACATGTGTATCATAACATGTCATCTATATTTGAATAAATGCCATTAGACTTAAAGACTATTACACGTTTAACTGGTAATATGCCAAATGTTATTTAAATGTTACTATTGAAATGCTATCTTTATAAACTTTTTCGTGGATAAGCATCCTTGTCGTTTATCATTTCATGGTCAAAATGTAGAGAAATGAAGTTAAAACTAGAGTTTTCCTGGTGTCATTGTTAAATGCGTTCGTATTAGTGGATATGGTATGTACTTCACTCTTGTATTTAATTTTCAAAGCTCGTCCTGTCTTTCGTAATTTTTGAAAATTTAATCATTTCGAAAGACCAAAACACCATATCCAACAATTACTCGTGCTGGAACCTCTCTATATAGGGGAGTATGATTGAAAATATTTATCAGGGACATAGCTATTATCTATAAGGGGCGAATAAATGCAAATTTCCATCAGGGCGGGGGCTAGGCAAATATCTACCAGAGTGAGCTCTGTTATTATTTTTAAGGGGCGGAGATATGCAAATATCGTCGTGCGCCGTGCGTCGTCCGTCGTGCGCCGTGCGTAAACTTTTCACATTTCAAACTTCTTCTCAAATTCCAATAGTGGGATTGAGCTGAAACCTGCCTGAAATGATCTTGAGACCAAGTTTTGTTATTTTTTGGGTCGGTCAGAAATCCAAGATGGCCGCAATTGCAGCCATCTTGAAATTTTTTTTTATAAACTTCTTCACCAGTTCCACTGGTGCCATTGAGCTGGAAATTGGTGAGGATGTTAAGGAAGGAGAGCCAACAAAGTGTTGTTATTTTTCGGCCATTTTGTAACATTATTGGGTAATCATGGTTTTCCTGAACAACATCTATTTCAAACTTCTCAAATTTCATAACTTACCAGAAATGATCCCGAGATAGTCTTGAACAAGTGATGTTATTTTTCGGGTTGATCCAAATTCCAAGATGGCCACCATAGCCAACGGTGCCTCTATTCTCGCTACAGAGAATGCCGACTACAATAGTAAAAGGGTCTTTAACTTAGAGTCAGATGACCGTTAAGGCCCTTGGGTCTCTTGTATCTTTAAATCTTGACATTGATTAATTATATTGGTCCAAGGTACCAATTTATTAAATACATTTGATAATCATCTAAGTCTATTGGTACCATGGTACCAATAATGACGATTACTAAAAAAAATCTACTTCAAAGTTGATATCTTTATCCAGCGGGTTTATATAATTCTCCCGTGAATCTAACCACGCCCGGTCTACTATAATTCGTGAAAACTATGCTTTACTTACGATATATTTACATTCTGTGTGACAGTCTCCCATTACTCCTGTGTTAAACCAGATGGTATTTTTTTTTTTTTTGCACAAATTTGGCGTGATCATATATTTCATATATGTTTGTAAATGTAAAATTGTTCACAGTTACAAGAATTATTTTTTTTTTTAAATTTAAGCCATTTTTCTGCGCAATGATATACCGTTATCATTTAGAAGTGATACTACGTCGTACTGGTATTGTACCGGATAGGTTAGTTTGTTTCCTCGGAAACACTTAGGGTTGTATCGACTGGATTTACGTGATTTTCAGAAGAATACCAGCTCTTAAAATATGTATGTGAAAGTTTTGACAGTAGGAGAAAACTATTTCAATGATATTTCGTTCAAAACGTATTCCACGTCCATTCAGTAGCCGGTCAAATCAGTGCCGCTAAGTTGCAGACGATGGTCAACTTCACAGGGGCTCGTGTTTGGATTTTTGTAGTAAGATAGGCCGTTGACATCAGTGGACATTTTCACAAGGTTTTGTGGTACGCTGGACTTTTAATAATGCCGTGTCTTGCATTTCTCAAAAATTATTTAGTTTCTGTCTATATATCCATGTTTCTAGAACTAAATTCTCATATTCCATTCAACAAAATTAACACAACAATGTCTGTATGGTATTGATGTAGTCTGCCGTAGTGTTTAGATTCTAGTAAACGGACATTAGCCTTAAAGTACACGATACGGTAGACTGGTTGGGGTGTAAATCGTAAGTAAAGCATTGTTTTCACGAATTCTAGTGGACCAAGTCTGGTTAGATTCACGAGAGAATTATGTAAACAAATAACTTTTTCTGTTTCCATTGTATATCCATAATCAGCTCATTGATAAAGGCAAATTTAATCAAAAGTGCATGTCTTAAGAATTCACTTATCCATTTTTTTTAATTTTTAGAAACGTCAAGCTAACTAGGCACTGATATATGAGCGATCTGCTCTCTTAAAAGGACACGTAACCACGCCAACAACTCGACTGACCGTTTGGTCTGGTCAGCCGAGTGGCCGGAGGCTTTAGATCAAACAATAGTTATACAGCCGATTTACATTGTGTAGTTCAAGCATGATCAATTTGATATATACAGCATTTAAAATAGGCGTCATATATACCAGTACATTTAGTGTGTAAGTATTTATTACTTACCGGGTTCACCTTGAGCAGAGGTACGTGTTAGTGTGTTTGTGTGTATGAAGGGTGTGGGGTGGGGGTGGGGTGGGGTTTGTTTGTGTATGGGGGTACGTGGAATAGGGGTGGAGGGGCGTGGGAGTGGGTGTTAAGGAGGGAGGGGGCCTGTGAGTATGTGTGTGTCGGGGGGGGGGGGGGGGGGGGGGGGGTACGTTGGTGTTGGTGTGGGGATGGAGGTACACGGACGGTATGGAGTATACTACTGGTGCCCGGGGTTGTTTGGGGTTGTGTGGAGGTACATTGGATGTGTGAGGGTATAGGGGTGTGCGAGTGGGCAGGGGTACATGGGGTTGTGTTGAGGTACATTGGGGGTGTGGGGTTTGTGAGTGTGTGGGTGTGCGGGGGTGCATGGGGTTGTGTGGAGGTACATTGGGTGTGTGTGAGTGTGTGGGTTTGTGGAGGTACAACCTCGGGGTTAGGAGGTAGGTGAGAGTTTGATGGGAAGGTGCAGTCGGGGTGTGGGGGATGAGAGAGATTGTAAGGATGGTGTGTGAAGGAAGGTGGCCGGGATTGGTGGGTTGTGGGATGTGAGAGTTGGTAGCGATGGGTTAGGGTTGGAAGGCGGGATTCAGGGGTTGGGGAATGTGAGAGTTGGTAGGGACGGGATGGGGTGGAAAAGAGGGAGAGAGGAGTTTGGGAGATCCGAGATTGAAAGTTGGTGGAGATTGAAATGACTACATAGCATTATGTACGTGTACCAGATAAAACGATAAACCTAAAATTTATCAGTGCAATTTAAATCAATTTCCTAATCTAATGTTGATAATTAATGATTCTTCAGGCGTTAATATGTAACAAGTATTGTAGAGATCAGTATCTAAGTCTGTATCTGTAAGAACTACCCGTGTACTTAATGGACTCGTCATTTCACGAACTTACATTGTACATAATTGCTTGTTGAAATGTGCAATTCGTGACGTCACACCATTATGTACTGTTACTACGCACCTGAAGCTCTAATAGAGTGAAAGCGATAGTGCAAAATGTAACGTCTTCTTTTGTCAATTATCAGTTTATATATATATATATATATATACTGTACGTCGTACAGGGCAGCTTGTTAGACTTTTAATCATTTTACCGTCAAAATTAAAATTGTATGTTGCCATTTCTAGAATTGACATTTAGATTATGTAAAATATTCTATTTATAAAGCGTCTACTATTGTTGATTCTTTATCCGTTAAGAGCTCAAAGCCACTAAACCAATGTATTGGGTGTCCCCCAGTAATCCGCCTCGTAAGGTTTACTAATCCCTAATCCCAAATGAATATAGTGAGAAATATGGCAAGCTTTGACCGGCACACGTCTGATTGAACTTTAGTAGCTCGTTTACTGCCTAGCCTATTTCAGACCTAGGTTATCGAAAAGATCATTTAATTTTATTTCAATTTGTCTTCAGGAGAGGATAAATTCAACCAAATGCGGTGTCTACACAGAATGGATCAAACGCGGTATTCAAGGTATGTTTTAAGTCAAATATTTCTTTTGTAAATAATGACGAAATATCAAAATTCTTTTAAAATCATGATACTGTGTTCTATAATATAGGCTTAATATTGAAATCGATACTTCATGACCATAACATGTACATGTTATTTCACTTCAAAAAAATTAATATGCGAGAGTAGCCTGCCGTATGTTTGATAACTACGATATGCATAAACCACCGTTCAATTTCAATTTCAATTTGTTTATTGATCTTGAGCTTTATAGCTCATCAGTACAAAACATGTATAACAATGGCGGGCACTGTACAGTATTGTGAACTGCCAATGAACCTTCCAGAACTTGACAATTGTTATGTACAGTATGGATTACGGTGGTAGCGCATTCCCTACTTTTTGGCGTAGATGAGGTTATAAATGTATTTGACTCGAAACTGGTCTTAACGCAAAATGAAATAGTTTATCATACACATGTAGTATCCAGCAATATTCAACTCCAACCACCCCCTAATATCCAAGGCTCTCTCTACCCGCCCCACCCCTAACCTCCAAGGCTCTCTACCCGTCCCACCCCTAATCTCCAGGGCTCTCTACCCGTCCCACCCCTAACCTCCAAGGCTCTCTACCCGCCCCACCCCTAATATCCAAGGCTCTCTACCCGCCCCACCCCTAACCTCCAAGGCTCTCTCTACCCGTCCCACCCCTAATATCCAAGGCTCTCTACCCGTCCCACCCCTAACCTCCAAGGCTCTCTATCCGCCCCACCCCTAATATCCAAGGCTCCTTACCCGCCCCATCCCTAACCTCCAAGGCTCTCTCTACCCGTCCCACCCCTAATATCCAAGGCTCTCTACCCGCCCCACCCCTAACCTCCAAGGTCCTCTCTACCCGCCCCACCCCTAACCTCCAAGGTTCTCTTCTCCTGCCCAATCCCTAACCTCCAAGGCTCTCTCTACCCGCCCCACCCCTAACCTCCAAGGCTCTCTCTACCTGCCCCACCCCTAACCTCCAAGGCTCTCTCTACCCGCCCCACCCCTAACCTCCAAGGCTCTCTTCTCCTGCCCCACCCCTAACCTCCAAGGCTCTCTCTACCCGCCCCACCCCTAACCTCCAAGGCTCTCTCTACCTGCCCCACCCCTAACCTCCAAGGCTCTCTCTACCCGCCCCACCCCTAACCTCCAAGGCTCTCTTCTCCTGCCCCACCCCTAATATCCAAGGCTCTCTACCCGCCCCACCCCTAACCTCCAAGGCTCTCTACCCGTCCCACCCCTAACCTCTTAGGCTCTCTACCCGTCCCACCCCTAATATCCAAGGCTCTCTACCCGCCCCATCCCTAATATCCAAGGCTCTCTACCCGCCCCACCCCTAATATCCAAGGCTCTCTACCCGCCCCACCCCTAATATCCAAGGCTCTCTACCCGCCCCTCCCCTAACCTCCAAGGCTCTCTACCCGCCCCACCCCTAATATCCAAGGCTCTCTACCCGCCCCACCCCTAATATCCAAGGCTCTCTACCCGCCCCACCCCTAATATCCAAGGCTCTCTGCCCGCCCCACCCCTAACCTCCAAGGCTCTCTACCCGCCCCATCCCTAATATCCAAGGCTCTCTACCCGCCCTACCCAGGCTCCCCCCCACCCCTAACCTCCAAGGCTCTCTACCCGCCCCACCCCTAACCTCCAAGGCTCTCTCTACCCGCCCCACCCCTAATATCCAAGGCTCTCTACCCGCCCCACCCCTAACCTCCAAGGCTCTCTCTACCCGTCCCACCCCTAATATCCAAGGCTCTCTACCCGCCCCACCCCTAACCTCCAAGGTCCTCTCTACCCGCCCCACCCCTAACCTCCAAGATTCTCTTCTCCTGCCCAATCCCTAACCTCCAAGGCTCTCTCTACCCGCCCCACCCCTAACCTCCAAGGCTCTCTCTACCCGCCCCACCCCTAACCTCCAAGGCTGTCTTCTCCTTCCCCACCCCTAACCTCCTAGGCTCTCTCTACCCGCCCCACCCCTAACCTCCAAGGCTCTCTCTACCCGCCCCACCCCTAACCTCCTAGGCTCTCTCTACCCGCCCCACCCCTAACCTCCAAGGCTCTCTCTACCCGCCCCACCCCTAACCTCCAAGGCTCTCTCTACCCGCCCCACCCCTAACCTCCTAGGCTCTCTCTACCCGCCCCACCCCTAACCTCCAAGGCTCTCTCTACCCGCCCCACCCCTAACCTCCAAGGCTCTCTCTACCCGCCCCACTCCTAATATCCAAGGCTCTCTGTACCCGCCCCACCCCTAACCTCCTAGGCTCTCTCTACCCGCCCCACCCCTAACCTCCAAGGCTCTCTCTACCCGCCCCACCCCTAATATCCAAGGCTCTCTCTACCCGCCCCACCCCTAACCTCCTAGGCTCTCTCTACCCGCCCCACCCCTAACCTCCAAGGCTCTCTGTACCCGCCCCACCCTTAACCTCCAAGGCTCTCTCTACCTGCCCCACCCCTAACCTCCAAGGCTCCCTCTACTCGCCCCACCCCTAACCTCCAAGGCTCTCTTCTCCTGCCCCACCCCTTACTTTTTTATATCTTCCTTAAGGGAACAAAGCTGAACAAATCTATGTGTTTTAAATTATAGATACAATTTTTTAGTTATTATTTTTTGTCAAATAAGACGAATGATATTGTTATAAGACATTTTTGTTTGGACACAGTCACACAGTACAATTCTAGTATCGCGGGCGATTCAGTGGATTTCTTATATTAAGATATAACATAATGGATTTAGGATCAATTTAACAGAAATGTCATCTTGGTTATACCATGTATTTGATAAATACTTTATTGTTTTTGTAGCTTATTACCATAAATAACACCAAATCAGTACAAATACAAAGTGGAGTACGGATTAAAGATATAAAGATCGGATTTTGTTTGCTTCAAATATAAATTTGCCTGAGCGACTTAATTCTTTGATATTTTGTACACTGTATTAATTTGAACATTGAAGGCTTTTGCCAATAGTATTTCTTAATGAGGCGTCTTCTTAAATTGGTATACTTATTACATATTAATACAAAATGGTATTCATCTTCTATCTCAGTCGTTGATTTACAAATTAAACAGTGTCTCAAATTTCGATCAATATTGTTAAAGCGGCCAGTTTCGATTGCTAAGTTAATTAAATGTTAGTTAAATAAAACTGAATAGAAAAATTATCCACAATATGTTTATATAAAACGCATTTCGAGGACTTTTCTAATGCATCTCTCAAATACTGTTGGGCTTGGTCAAAAATTCTTTGTCGTATACAAGGTAAAATAGTTTCAGAGTTATTTGGTGATTGGCAGAACCATATTTCGCCGAAACCTAAAGAGCATAATAACTCCTTTACATCGTGTACCTAATTAAAGTTTTTTGTGTCGAGTAGTTTGATCCAATATTTAACAATTCTATATCTGCGTGTATATTCTAAGTTTTTGGTTAATTTGACTGCCATGTCGTCCATTTTTCATTAATTTGACTGTCATCGTCCATTTTTCATTAATCTAACTGTCATTTCGTAAATTTTTCTCAAGTAAAGGTGACTGTGGTCATAGTGCAGACGTCATATGGATAAACGCAATACACACGCTTATGAGTCATTAGCAATGCAATATTTTTTTTTCAATTTCTAGTTATGTTTGTGGACACAATAAAACTACCAAATTTTGTCTGTTTAATTTGTCCATTGATTAGACCTGATAAATTAAGACCTGTTAATTAACACCTCAGGATTGAATAAATTAATTAATGCCAGCAGTTCATTTTTGTCTCAACAGCAATTTCCTTAAATTATTTGTCTCAAGAGCAACTCAATTTACCACGCCATGAAATTGACCAGAGCAGAAGTATTCAACACATACATAATGTACAGTGAACATTGTTTGGTCTTGAACCCATTGTTTGGTCTTGAACCCATTTCCGTTAAATTAGAATTCGAAGCTGCAGGCATGATGATATGACGTAGGTATTGGAGTTGGACAGTAATGATGCCTGATGAATAAGAACTGTTAGCATGGCATTCCAATACAGTGTATAATAACGACAACGATTTGATTTTTTTTTCATTTATACATCAACTTTGTTGAAAAAGTTCTTTTCTCTTTTTTGCAGGTTTGTTCTAAGAAAGGAACGGAGACAACTGCAAATATCCGGAAAGATGGATTAAGCTTTTGATAAAACTGCAGTAGAATGCCGCTTACGACAGGAGGACATACATATGATTCTCTTTTGTACCTGAGAATTCTTCTTCGCGAAACTCGTTGTTGTTATGCTGTTGAGGAATAGCTTACCCGTCAGTTCAGATTTGTCCATTGGTTTTTGTCTTTCGCGGGATTGTGAATTGGATGGTTCATAATCATATAAGAGATCTATTCTAATTTCGGATAAGATGCTTTCTCGGTGAAAATTAATTTCTGGGGTGCAAAATATAAACGTAGTCATCAGAGGAGTTCCGAGAGAGGATTATTCAATTTTGTGTGTGTGTAAGCCGATATTTACTATGAGGCCATGGTTTATCGTTCGGAAGCTTCGGCCAGTATTGTACATAATGGCTGGACTGTGGTTGATCTCATCGGTCCAACAGGTGTCGGATATAGAATCCAAGGGGTTCCTAAGGGGCCGACTCTTCGGACACCGTGTGATGCGAGCACTGAAGGAAGTCCCATTGGAGCCGATTTCGTACCGAAGGGAGTTTATGAGAAATTATCCATTGCAGGTCGATCTCTTGCCGTACGTGTTGGATAAAATAAAAAATGGCACTGACATTCCATTTAAAAAGCGGTACCATCATAACTATACGTACATACACAAGCCGGACAGCTGTAAGTTTTATAGTCAAAAAGGCGCCAAGCTAGCAATCTTGGTCAAATCGGCTGCCCAGAACTGGTATCGACGCCACACTGTACGGACCACGTGGGCCAAGATACATCCGGGCATTATAAAAGTCGTATTTTTAGTTGCCTACAATAAATCCGTACAGGGCATGGTCGATTACGAAGCTGATTTCTACAAAGATATCGTCCAAGAAAATTTCCAGGACGCTTATTTTAACAATACGTTAAAAACAGTCATGGCATTTAACTGGGCAATGGAGTCCTGTTCTGATGCTAATTATTTTTTGTTCGTTGACGATGATCATTTTGTTAATGTTCCGGGATTAGTGCAATTTATAAAGAGCCTATCACGTGAAACTAAGGAAAATTTATTTCTAGGATTTTTAATATCTTGTGGAGAACCAGAAAGAGCGAAAACATCGAAATGGTATATTTCCCTCGAACGTTACCCTTTTGACCTCTGGCCGCCATATTTAGCGGGAGGTGCATTCGTCACTTCCTTCTCGGTAACACAGAAGATGCAGATGGCGTTTCCATATGTAAAACCTATTGGTATAGATGACGCCTATCTAGGAATGGTGGCTAAAAAACTCTCTATCCGCCCAATGGACAGTGTCCACTTTCACACCACCGGACCTTATGCATCTTACGAATATTTTATACATGGGAAATTAAAATCAAACAAAACTGGAGAAACACCGCACGATGTTCTTTCACTTCCAAAGACAGAATGTGTATGACGAATAAGATGGAACGAATTATGTGAATGACGGATTCGTAAACATCAGTTTTTATTTTAGCTGATTTAAGGGTATATGCTGCCTAACAATTATTCTACCTGTCCTGTATACGCGAATTATGTCCCTTGAAAAGCGATATATAATTAACGCTTCACTATACAAATCTGTGTTGGTCTACGTTCAAAATATATAATCATTCATAAATTGTATGCAAAACACATTTCATAACAATGTCATTCAGAGTGTAACTCTTTTGAATTGGAGGATGAAAAAGTCCAGTAATAAGTACCTTGGTATTATGAGTGCCAATATTGTCATCACTTACTCAGCAAGTTGTTTTTGAGTGACCAATCTATCCATTTTTTTATAATTTTTTTTCATATCCACAGAACATGGCTTTTGAAATTAGTTCCCTTCTGTTTTTAATATAATTTTTTTTAATACATTGTACCTGTTTAGTATATAGATAGGTTTAATTTTAACAAGATAGCAGAAAAATATTTAGTATTGCTTTTTTAGCTTTATGCATCATATAACGGGATATGCTTTTAAAACGACTGACATCGCATTTTAAAATCATCAAATGGCCTTAAAAATACTAGCTTTCAACAAAGACAATTTAAGAAAACTCTCTTATATCTTTGCCTGAAAAAAAGACTTGATGATTTATTCTGAATCTCGATAATTCTCGCCAATGCTCCGAATAAGTCCGAGTCTTGACGGAATTGGCCGGGATGTTCGGCAGTGATAGATTTTACCAATACTTGTAATGAATCCGAGAAGAAAAAAACTTACGACAAATGTAAAAACAAAAGATGAAAAAAATTCGTTATGTTTAATTGCAAAATCCTGCTAAGATTTGTTTCCATAGAATAGGTGATATTTGTGTGGTTTAGACTTCAAACTATCGCATAAAATTTTACAATAATTTTACTTTTTATGTATGTGATCTTTTGCTGTTAGGCATGTCAATACTTAAAGGATATCCCTGCTATACATTGCATACCCCCCCCCCCCCCCCTTTTTTTTTAAAAATGTATATACTTAAATATAAATATTTATATAATAACATGATACTTTTGGATCTTTGACAATGCTTGTCTTAAGTTTAATGGTTTGGAATTTTTATCGATTCTCCCACACCAATTTTTCACCTATAGAGACATGCTTGTCACAGATTTTCAGACACGCTTAGGTATCTCGGACAAGAAACCTGATTGTTGAATAAATCATATATTATATTTTTATAAGATGAAAATTGAAAACCTCATATTTAGTGCAACTGGTAACGTTAAGAAGACCACAGACTGTTGTCTATGTTCTTAGTTTAAATTGTATTTTATTTGTGATTCAATACAACATGTAGTACAGCAACATACATTTTTTTTCTTTTGACGGAATGAGAAACAAAACGGATTCTGAGCTGTCTGGGTGAAAAGAAAAACGGAAAAAACAACAACAAACAGAAATCAGAAGATTTGTCAGCTGGTTATTTGTTCGTTTCTTTTTGATCTGTTGTCAATAGCCATGCCTATCATAAAGCAATGAAATATAAATGAACAAAAACAACAAATGTGTAAATCAATATATATGTATAAATGGAAGTGGATTATGAAAATATGATGATTTTTTTTACGTGGAAAATCAATTTCATTTACCATATTAATTTGAAAGCATGATTTTTTATGAGGAAATTTCGCTGAAGTAACAAATACAATTCGATAAGGGAGGTCTTGCGCTGAACATTCATTTATTTTCTAGTAGTTTGTGATAAGTAGATTAGCCAAATTATTTATAATTTAGTATTATGTATATTATTTCTGCGACAGATAATTATAATATATTAAGTATTTATTCAGGTTTTACAAATATTTATTGTTTCAAATTATTATTATTTTTTAGATATTATATTAAATATGGATTACATTGCTCAAGAAAACTGACTTCGTGATAATAGTATGCACTTTGTAGTATTCAAAGCTTGAGTTAGTGTGTGTCTCCATCATTATAGGAGAAATGTTCGGGGGTTTCCGGAAGAAAGCCGGAAATTGCCGAGACTTGGTATACCTATGACGTCAAACCTGACTGAGGTGTGCCTAAAGAAAAGTATCTTTCTGAATCGATATAATTTCAGAGAGATACCGGAATATTGCTATTTTGAATAATAGATTTTTACCCGATTATTTACAATTAAAAAAAAAATCTCGTCAATACTGTGATATGTTTAAAAAATTCAAATACATTACTTAGACGTTTATGACAATTATCCAATGAACAAATAAACATACTCTTATCATCATTGTGAATAAAGATATGCTCGAACGAAACATTATTTCACATCAACAATTCATGTTTCAAATGTCTTAGTGTTTGGACAAATTCACTTTTTTTTTTAAAAAAAAATCAGATAAATTGACAAACATTAGTCGGAATAACTTCGTGAATTTCCGTCAAAGTTCCGATTGTGACGTCACAAAATTATTAAGCCTGATTACTACCTGACGGAAATACTCGAACATTTCCGATTTGAATATCTTTAATACCACTAATACAATTACTCATCAATCAACCACTCATAGTTGATTAAATTGTAACATGTTAATACAATCACAGTAAAAAGAGGCATTTGTGACACAATAACTTAAAAATGTTAAAAGCCAGCCAATTATGGCTTATGAGACACTTAATATAAAATGTGTTCACATATCTATAAAAAATTCTATTGAATATCAATCATGTTGCTTAGTTTCAAGATAATGAATAGCATTAAAACAACATATTAAAGCTATATTTAAAGCAATAAGTATGTGATAATTGTTTTGGGTAGCTGTACCTAAAATGTCACACATCCCTTATCATTGGGATCACAATGAACTAGCGGGATGGGTGGAAATGATATTTTCGTTTGTGTCCATAGACACTGCATAAAGAATTGGTACAATTTGACGATTATAATATTTTTGTTTGAATGTATCTGATGAATATTGAAATATTGGAAGAGGTTGATGTGGCCAATTTAACCAAGAATTATTTTTATTTCTATCCTGACTATTGTTAGTATATCAGACTGCCGTCCTAGTGCTGATTTCATTCCGATGTGGTTGTCAGATTAAATATATATATATATAATTAATGTATGTTTGTTTGTGAGATAATCTTGGAATCATTTGTAGTAGAATTCTTAAAAAGTGTGAGTACTGCTTTGTATGAAAATTACCACGTTGTCTGGTAAAGGTTCCTAGAAAAGAAAGACAGAGAGAGAGAGAAAAAAAACCACAGAGAGAGAGAGAGAGAGGGAGAGAGAGAGACACACACACAGAGAGACAGAGAGGGAGAGAGAGAGGGAGAGAGACAGAGACAGAGACAGAGAGGGAGAGAGAGAGAGAGAGGGAGAGAGAAAGAGGGAGAGATAGAGAGAGAGAGATGGGTGCTTTTTTAGTTGGAAACGAGGATATCAATCTTTTAAAACATATTCAGGTTATTAAGCAAAAAGATTACCAGTGAAAAATAAAGATACATTATATATAACACATATTTATTTGTTGTTGTTTGTATTTCACAAGAGACTGCCTCGTCCCGGCTGAACGGGTGACTCACTGAATTCATCAGCACTGGTTTATGAACGGGTAACTCACTGAATTCATCAGCACTGGTTTATGAACGGGTGACTCACTGAATTCATCAGCACTGGTTTATGAACGGGTGACTCACTGAATTCATCAGCACTGGTTTATGAACGGGTAACTCACTGAATTCATCAGCACTGGTTTATGAACGGGTAACTCACTGAATTCATCAGCACTGGTTTATGAACGGGTGACTCACTGAATTCATCAGCACTGGTTTATGAACGGGTAACTCACTGAATTCATCAGCACTGGTTTATGAACGGGTAACTCACTGAATTCATCAGCACTGGTTTACGAACGGGTAACTCACTGAATTCATCAGCACTGGTTTACAAAGTCTATGTAGAGACGAATTCCCCACCCACATGTTCTTGGACTTGGATATCGGCAGTTAAATCGACATAATTATAAAAAAAAAAAATGAAGTTAGTTACTTATTACATATAATGCCACACGCCCGGGTACATCCTAATATCTCAACAGTGCAAACGGGCTTGACAGATAATTTTTCAATAATTACGAAAAAAAATATATTTCAAACATCAATAGGCTAATTTATCTGTCAATGTCATGCAGGAGTTTTAGTTCTGAAACTGAACAATTAACTGCAGATTAAAAGATAAATATAAACCGCTTCTCTTTAAATGATGATATTTTACAGAATTTATATAACAGTGAGTGATTACGTCATCAGTTAGTGTCCTTGGCTCGATTATAACGGACAAGGACGTTAAGCTCCATCAATCACGTGATCAGTTCATGGCTATACAATAGAAAGTAATGACGTAATAAGTTGGGTTTTTTTTACCGGAAGTGACAATGTGGTCATTTTGTGTTACGCAATAGAGAGTGACGATGAGCTCATTTTGAAGTTTTACAACGGAGAGCGATCACGTGATCAGTTTGTGATCACACAACCCAGACTGGTACCGTGTTTATTTTTGGTAATACAACAAAGAGTGTTGACGTCATGATTTTGTGGTTCAGCCGAGAGGGTTACATTGAGGCGTTTATAGTTTATAGGCCAAATAGTAATAATGCAATCATTTCATTAAACACGAAATAGAAAAAAAACAAAACGAAAAACAAAAACAAAAGAAAAACAAAACAAAACAACACCACACATCAATGACTTTTTTGAGATATACGGATATGAAATGTGTTTTTTTTTTTTACTAGATTCAATGTTTTGAGCGTTTATGAAAGTGTTTCACGTACTACAACCTACAAGCTATAAAAATACTTTCTGAAAGTGTTTTCTAATCGGGTATCTACCAGGGTATGATGAAATTGTACACAGTGTTCTATATACCAAATTACATATGGGTATCCTAGTTAAAGGTCGACAGAGTTACCTCCCCGGATGTATTTCATAGGACGGGAAATCAGGGGAAATAACTCATTTAAGCTTGTCGATATGATGGACAATTTTTTAACGAATCGGTATTGACTTACGGTTCTCTATATTTTCAGTATATCGTCATTTACACGTGTGAACAGGACGGCTTTCCATACACTGGTAAGATTTTGATGAAAGTATGAAAAAAAACCCCAAAAAAAAAGGACAATAACAAAGATTTTATTTTCATAAACTTATAAAGTGTAGAGAATCACATGCACACAGAATTGTGCAGCAAAAAGTCAACATCAAATTCATTGAAGAATTCTGATTTGTAGGGTATTGACTAGCTCACGTCAGATTAAAAATTATTAAGATGACATTTAGAGAACCATGCTTCAAATTTTGCAATTTATATAATAATTGGCTCAAATGTGTGTTAAACATTTCTTTTGAATAAATCAGATAAAACCTAAACATCTTGTGTGGCTGGTCATTTTACATTTAAACTTTTGTAAAATCATGTTTGCTTGTTGGTGAATGATCACTGCCTTACAGGAAATTAGCACTAGCTTGCACTACAAAATTTGTTTAATCAATACGCGACAAAACGTATTGATACTTCATTCGTCTGAACCAACCTTTACAAGCACATTTGTATTCTCTCTATCGCATTTCCAGGCTAATTAAAATCTAGATGGTCATTATCACTACGTTATATGAACATCTAACAACATCCCATAAGAGGTCATGTCGGGGCGACCTTTTGTTTAGCCAATCAAATAACTACTTCTAGAATCTTGGAGGTAAGTTTATATGTCCTAATTAACATGACTAGAGTGCATAGCTTGCATAATCTGTCAATTTGTTTGATGTCATTTCGTCCCACAAAGCATTGCTATACGTACAGGTTGTACCGAAATGGTTAGCTTCAGATGCAATATGTGACGAAATGGTTAGCTTCAGATGCAATATGTGACGAAATGGTTTGCTTCGAGGACATCGACAAATTGACCATTCGCCCTGAAAAAGAAATACACACATCTCAAAGGTCATCAGAACGTGACCCCTTATGGGATGTTGTTAGATGTTCATGTAACTTAGTGAGAATGACCATCTAGATTTTAATGTTCATGTAACTTAGCGAGAATGACCATCTAGATTTTAATGTTCATGTAACTTAGTGAGAATGACCATCTAGATTTTAATGTTCATGTAACTTAGTGAGAATGACCATCTAGATTTTAATGTTCATGTAACTTAGTGAGAATGACCATCTAGATTTTAATTAGATTGCAGCCTTCTTGTCTCTCATCTGAGTTCTTCTTGATAAATGTTAACAAAAACATAAAACATTTATTTTACATATGTTCTTTTGCCTACATGATTAATGTACATGTAGGTCACGTGATGTAAGTTTAATCATATACATGTATGTTGTATTGATAGAGAAGAGCTCGGAACTTGTAAGACCTTAAATCTTATCTATTAGTCATATTGGACAAAAATACGTTTTAACTTTACACATAAGCGATTTTTCTCTTTTAACACATAATTATTCCATATTTCTGTCTGCAGGTAAGGCGTAAGAATTGTATCTGCTGCCCCCATCGCATGATATCGTTAGAGGCGACTAAATTTTGGATTTTGTCTTGTCTTACTAAAGATAGAGTAACTATATGTAAATTCGGAACCAGTAATACATCTCTGCCCATAGAGACTGGGCGATGGACTAGAACACCACGTGAAAACAGAATCTGTCCGCTATGTTTAAATGGAGTTGGAAACGAATATCATTATCTGTTTAAATACTTATGTCAGTCAAATTCGTAGAAAATATATACCTTTTTATTATACCTCCAACCCATCGGTTCACAAAATGAAAGAATTGATATTCGTATGTAATATCAATATATTATCAAATCCGTCCCCGTTCATACAACTACTAGAAAGACATTTAAAAAATAATATGTGAATTTACACGTCAAATTGTATACTTTTTTATGCATATACTATTGATCATTTTTGCTAAATATAACATTATTGTAGTGTATATGATGGTTTGATTGTTATATCATGATTGAAGGTATCTGTATGCCAGTTGTATCTGTATGTTACAATATCATATGATCGCACTGTAAGATGGAATTGTAATATTGTGGTAGTAAATGGTATGTTGTATATGATAGTGTACGATTTATTGGCTATGAATAGTGAAATGTCGTGTCTATCGTTGTATGAGGAGTTGAGGTGTGTAGAAGATGAATATGTGTGCTTTACTGTCAGTCATATCATTGTATTATTGTATTTCATATCGACCTCTTGTCGCGCACAATATAAAGTGCGCCTGAGTGAATTAAATAAATTGAAAATTCCTTATTTCTCGACAGTGTCTCACTTTTGGACTACAGTTGAGCGTCCGTCCCTGTGAAGAAGGCTTTGGGTTCTGTACCCTGACCGAGACACAGTATAATGTGCTCGGTTGGTGAGTCCTGCTGGGTGTCCTCGGCAGTATGCTTCAGTGAGACAGCACTATAGAGTCGTCATCAATCCCGTCCAAGGAGACAAACATATACATACCGCAGTCTCCCAAAACACACTGGCATACACCTCACGCACAGGGGAGGCCGTCCTTAAATGACCTCAGCTGTTAGGGCGTTAAACAATACACAAGGGGAGGCCGTCCTTAAATGACCTCAGCTGTTAGGACTTGGTCAATTTTTCTCTCCATCAATGATCGGTGTCTAAGGAGCGCTCTACCCCATACAAATACCCTCACTGTTCTCAAGCGCATGAGGGACCTTTGTATTTAGACCGGAAATCGAAGCATTATACCCCAGCTACATGTACATTTACGCATGTCAGAATCTAGATAAAATAAAATGACCGAAACACTATTTGTATATCTGTTAAGGAGGTGGAACCTGGTATGTAGGGTTCTCAATCGTCCAGGGACTTGTGTTAGATCGTTTCTTATACTAATTGATTAGGGCGCGCGAGGGGTGTGACGGGGACGAAACCACAGAACTAGGAATAGACACAATTCCATGAAAACCACATTACTAGGAATAGACACAATTCCATGAAATCCACATTACTAGGAATAGACACAATTCCATGAAATCCACATTACTAGGAATAGACACAATTCCATGAAAACCACAGTACTAGGAATAGACATAATTCCATGAAAACCACATTTTAAGCACACTGACATAAAAGCTAGAATAATGATGTAGTATTTTAGCCCAAAACCTTTTTCATTACGCAATTTAAGCGTCTCCTCATGAAGTTATGACGTCATTATAAACTGGACCAACACGGATATACTTGAAGCTATTAAACTAATGCATGTTTCTTTATAATGAGTGACAATGGGTTGTACATATATGGAATCTCGTGATGGTATTCTGCCCTGTGACCTTGACCTTTGGCCTAACGGGTAGTTTCTATATTTTATACATTACTAGTACTGTGTATATGTAGCGGAACTGGACTTGGCTAGGCACCATTGACCAGGTAGTTCATCGGTTAGAAGGTCCGTTTGTTTGTTTTTGTATACATATATATTTATATTATATCACATACGCTTCCATTTGTAAATACCATCGTATACATGTTTATGGAAAAGGGCGTTTATAAGTTGTACAACTTGTGTCCAATTCCTTTTGAATATTTTCATTGATCTCCAATGGTGAGAGCGTCGGCCTACATTAAGAGGTTCCGGGTTCGAGTCCCGGACTGGTCGTTGCATATTTCAGATATCTCTCTCTATATACGTCATTTCGTCTTACATACAAACATATCCGCCGTGTAATAAAATGCCTTTGTCTAACATTTAACAGAATATCTGTCACACTTTGGTGCCTTCAATAAGAACAGAATCACGTGTTTCTCCCGACAATAGGTCTATGATATGATCTGTAGGTCCACTGTTGTATCAATCACGTCTGTCTATTAATACCAAGTGCTCGAGAACTCTACCAGACACCAAGTGACATTGTGACCGAAGATCAGTCAAGCGAACATATATTTATTTTCGGCGGAGGGTCAGAGATGGCATTAGATTGAGGGTCAGAGATGGCATTAGATTGAGGGTCAGAGATGGCATTAGATTGATTAAATTCTGGTTTTTACGAGGAACGAGGGGGACGTTTATGATATATTCATCAATTATGGACTTTTCGTGAGGTTAATATTATGTTATATTAACCTGATAAAGTCAAATATTAACCGATGGCGAAGGTCCCGAGGTCCATATGTTAGATTCTGCCAGGTTGATATAACACCATGCATATTAACCGAATCAAATGTCCTTATTTTTTTACATTATTTGTGAAATACGAAGAAAAAAAAAATAAAAATAAAAAAAAAAAAAAAACCAAAAAACCAATGTCCGTATACTTTGTCTCTCACTAAAGAAGATGTCTATTTCTTAACGTACCTGACATCTTTATTTTTGTATTTCGTTCCCGTCTTTGTTTCTATTATTCCTTTATTTTGTTTTGTATTTTATCTTATTCCCTCGGTTCCTCCTTCGAACCTGTAATCACGTGATCTGACAGCAAACGCAGAGAAGCTAAAGAATAATTATAAGATGTATTAAGAAGAAATTAATAGAAACCTATATATTTCAAATATCACTAGAAAAAAATTAAAAGATAGAATAAACAAATAAATATGATAAAAAAAAAGTAAAAAAACTATAGCTAGGCCAGATTACTGGGAGGACACTGGTGATGTTTTGAGATAAGAATTGACCTTGACTTAGTATCTTATCATTATCGCACTAGTCACATTTGTCAAATCACTCAAACAAAATCTTGCTTGGATGTAGCCCGATAAAGTACATTGTATATATACACCTGTACACGGACATTGATGTTGATGAAATAAAAAAAGTGACGATTAAAGCAGAGAAGAATCTTCAAAGTCGTAACAAAAAACGATGCATGCCTCTTTGACCTCTTGCTTTTCTTCTTATCATACATTTTCAGAGACCATTGATTTTGAAAGAGTTTTATCTCACATCCAGTTTGTGAACACAAAATTATAAGCTATCACCGTGAAAATGCCATAAAGCAAAAATATTAATTTTGCAATTCTGTGATAGGGTGTAAGCAAATCTTATCAAGAAATTTCCAGATTTCCAAAATTATTTATTCTAAAAAATATACTGTATTTAGCCCTAATGGGTCATTTCCATGACATAATATTTGGTCAATCCAAAGAGAAGTTAGAAAAAATAAAAATCGCACAATATAGAAGCATCAACATGACAATATTATTCACTCGTACATATTTGCAACAATAATATTCACTCGTAGGTTTTGATGACAATAATATTCGCTCGTACGTTTTGATGACAATATTTTGACTCGTGCGTTTTGATGACAATATTTCCACTCGTGCGTTTTGATGACAATATTTCCACTCATACGTTTTTATGACAATAATATTCACTCGTAGGTTTTGATGACAATATTTTTCACACCTACGTAGGTTTTGACGACAATATTTTTCACACCTACGTATGTTTTGACGACAATATTTTTCACACCTACATATGTTTTGACGACAATATTTTTCACACCTACGTATGTTTTGATGACAATATTTTTCACACCTACGTAGGTTTTGACGACAATATTTTTCACACCTACGTAGGTTTTGACGACAATATTTTTCACACCTACGTAGGTTTTGACGACAATATTTTTCACACCTACGTATGTTTTGATGACAATATTTTTCACACCTACGTATGTTTTGATGACAATATTTTTCACACCTACGTATCCACTCTTCACTGTGTCCGTTTTCAGTCATCGTATTTTTTTGTATTTCATTTAAATTGTTTCTCGCTGTCCCAGTCTGTACATTTTGATATAGACACACGCTGACTCAGTATTTATGTCAATCATTAATACGTGCTTATTGGCAAAGTCCTTCAAATTTATGACCTACAAATTGACACGTATACCCCCTCTAGGTAACTCTACGCCTGCTATATCAAGTTAATTAACAGTGTTCAGATATTAAACTTTGTGATATAATGTAGGTTCCTAGCCCGAGTTTCCTCCTACTCTGACACCAGACTTAATCAAATATTCCCGCGGTTCGATAAGTATAGCGGAAATAATTTGTCTCTGTCGGCACGGATATATTGTTAGGTATCGTACCATTCATACTGATACTGTTTTTGAATAAACTCCGGCTACGGCTATACACGGCGGGCTAGTCGGCAAATGGGCGTGTTTGTTGTTGCATTAAGTAGAGAGGAGACTTAACATATGACAGGTATATGCCTGGTGTAAGCCTGTGTGAATGTCAACTATATATGTAAGCCTGGTGACAGGGCCAGAGGAAACTCGGACTAGTAGGTTCCAGGAAACGATTTGAGGCGTTGTTTTGGATGGTATAATTTATTTAAGTTTATGCCGTACGATGAACGTTACGTAGTTCCAGTTCAGTAATAGTCAGAATTAGTTCTCCGCCATTTTGTATGCATGAAATGTTATATGATATATATGTATCTTGGAATCCTATATGCTATGTAGCATTTGGAAATAAATTGAATTGAATTGATAACAACTTTTGTGATAAATCCTACTCTAAGACAAACGGGGCCGCGGTGGCCGAGTGGTTAAGGTGTCCCGACACTTTAACACTAGCCCTCCACCTCTGGGTTGCGAGTTCGAAACCTACGTGGGGAGCAGTGGCCAGGTACTGACCGTAGGCCGGTGTTTTCTCCGGGTACTCCGGCTTTCCTCCACCTCCAAAACCTGGCACGTCCTTAAATGACACTGGCCGTTATTAGGACGTTAATCAAAATGGACCACACCAATCTTAATGATAATGCTTGTATCATATACCCAAGGACTGAAACACACGTAACAAGGGATAGATTTTGTTCTGGATATCACATAATAGCAATACATGTACTTAAATATGAAAAACGCAAATAAAAGCTTCATATTAAAAGTATATTACAAAATATAAATGATGTAAAATAAGAAAAGGTTTCCGGGTCCAGATAAATTATCAATAAAATGCTTCCAAGTCAATTTAGATTAATGTACATGTAATAGTCTATACCTAATATTGATATTCAGAACATGTAATTACCCTATATCATTCTTATATCATATACAGTGAAATTAATTTGATGATTGCAGTACATAAATGTATATAGAAATATAAGATACGTCCAAACATTGTATTTCCTCAATTCTCATTGGCTAAAACGTAGTCATGTGGAGGTCACTACTTTGAGAGAATTTCATCTTTCTATTTTTAATGTAGTCATTGCGTTTATGACGTCAAACTTATTGTTTGTGACGTCATAATACCCGGATGTCAATTTCCTATAACCAAGATAAATACAATGCGATCAAGCCCTTTCGAAAACAAATTTGATATGTTTAATATTAAAAATATATTAACATTTGGTAAGGTTATTATGGCGTTTTGCAAACCTGGTAAAATTTGAAATATTAACCTCTCTGGATTCGCCCTCGTTTACCATTTGATTTTGCCTGGTTGTAAAACATTTTATCCTGCAACTGGCACTGCATTGTAGGACTACACCAACCATATATATTTTTGCTGTATACGGCAGAGACGGAAAATAGCGGTATTTTAAAATCTTAGTACGTGCGTCAATTCGACTCACCTGCTTCAAGTGAAATAGCATTTAAAAGGCGAACATATATGGATATTGTTGATACCGTTTCACTTAATTTTTGATGGCTATTGCTTGGTAAATAGAATACATGGTCAGTGTCTTAGAATATAAGCTGTATGTTTGGCTCGGGACAGAAAGACAAAATACAGCTTATATTGTATGACACTGACCATGTATTCTCTATAAAGTGTTCTACTCTATACACAGCAGTAGACACTTAAGAAGTTAAGAGGGTTAACACTGTGACGGTCCTAATTACACGTACCTCACTCTACAGGAGACTAGGCAGGGGTATTGTATGATACCGGCTCATGTACTCCATTGTTACATTATCCGACAATCGTGTTACACCTGTTTAAGATATAAGTACACGTGTATGTAAACTGGTAACGTTGTATATACATTGTATATGTTAATTACATGCAATTGGCTATAATTGACTATCAGTTATATGCAATGTATATATATTTATACATATGGACAGCGTGTGTCTGCGGTCAATTGGTTTTATTGAATTCAAGAGTCAGTCTGTTTAAACATTGTCAGCTTACATATAATTAATTTTTTAATTAGTGAAGTGTTAAAATGAAATTTATTTCAACAACTTTTTAAAATTAATCAATATGCTGGTAATATGGTTGTTTTTTTTTCCTTTTTTTTCTTTTCTGTTACGGTTTTTAGACAAACGATAACCGGACTATAGTCAAAGCGAGCTCGTCTACGTTAAGGATTTAAATAAAGCTTATGTAACTTAACAAGCGCTAAATCAAAGCAAATCAACAAAGAAAAAAACCTTCAGCTTGTGTAGGTTTTGATTTATGGTTATAATGTAAACTAAGGATTCAGAGTCCTATTTTTGCATTTATTTTATACATGATTATATGTTAAAGAAGATCCGTATTTTTTAACTTATCATAAATCAAGCTGACCATGCTTTCATTTACAGATTTACATGTGCGGTGAGATTTGTAAGCTGAAGACAAAAGAAAGAAATCTTAAATGGTTATTATGTTAAAAAAAGAAACACTTAAAACAAAATATGCAAACTTTGTGATACAAGAAGGGTAGTTCGAGAAAAAAAAAAAATAAAAAAAAATAAAACAATGTTTTGAAAAAAATCAGTTTTAAGCACCAGTAAAATAACAAAAAGCTTAGAAATCAGGTTTCATCCTTACCCAACAGAACACATTTAAATCGTTACGCAAATGTAGAAATATCGTACAATGTATTGAAATCTATTGTTTGAATACCTTTGTGACGACACAAACCAGCGAGCCACATTTTGACCCCGAGACACGATCGAGTATTCTTGATCGAGTTCAAATATCGTGAATGGCGGCCTATCTATAAATGTGGTTTACTGTTGCAGAATAGTGCATGGGGTGAAATTGGAGTATTCGTTATTGTGAAAATCTGAACTTAACTGGTCAAGACTGACCTGTACTTATTTTGATGACGGAGTGTCCCCGGATTTGTGTCCAGTAATGAGAACACATCGTAATCTATTTTAATTTGCCTTTTTATCTGTACATCAGAGATCGGATCACTTAAAAGGACAATAGTTATGATTCTAAATTACGAAACAGAGGCTCATTGAAGACGCACGAGGAGTGTAAGTTTTTAATATCCGTCATGGTTGGTAGGATGGCGGACTTCGTGCCAAGAAACGTTAAAGACGACACAAGATAGCGCATGGAAATTCTTTGTTCATTTGATAACATTTTTGTGAATGAGAGTCCTCGGTGATTACAGCGAGCAGCAGGAAATAAGCAATTCTATAACTGTATGTGTTAAATCTGAAGACGCCACAGTAAAGATGGAGACAGGGATTTCTCATACCCTGTGGACATTGAACTTCCGGGAGACGCTACAAGGTATATATCTATCAACCAAAATGTGTTTTTATCAGAATTGATCCAAAGATGACAATAACTTATGCAATATATATTTCTAAATCTTAGAAATCTACACTTTTTCTATTTCCACTTGTGGGATCGCACAACGTTACACGATGATAGCACGATGATAGCACGGTGATAGCACGGTGATAGCACGGTGATAGCACGATGATAGCACGATGATAGCACGGTGATAGCACAATGATAGCACGGTGATAGCACGATGATAGCACGGTGATAGCACAATGATAGCACGATGATAGCACGGTGATAGCACAATGATAGCACGGTGATAGCACGGTGATAGCACGATGATAGCACGGTGATAGCACGGTGATAGCACGGTGATAGCACGGTGATAGCACGATGATAGCACGGTAGGATAAATGTGCGCTCGCCAATTGATGATTGAAACGAAATTAGGGCGACATAAAATATTTATATTTCACCCAAATTTTATTCATATCGACTGTATACTACCATTCGGTAACAGTTCAATGCTTATATTTACATTCATCAAGCTTTTTTTATTTGCTGTAGGTTATGACGCCTTTAAATATGCCGCTTATCCTATCACTGACGTCATTTAGTTCAAATACCGGAACAGCCGAAATCTCCAAAAAGGAATAATATAGTCCCCCGTGTCGTTATTAATAGCAAACACATACAATGGTTTTTGGTCGAATGTTTTTTTTTTTTTTTTTTTATTTCATATACGTTTATAAATATCGTCAAACTATTCACAATTGCATAATTTCTGATTGTTTAAAATCCAAACCATTTTTTGTCGCTGTGATATACAGTTAACTTTTGTTTCTATCGACTGGATTTACATTATTTTCAGATGAATATGATTTCTTAAATTCTAAATGAAAGTCGTCTTGACAGTAGGTGAAAACGATTCCAAGGATATTTCGTTCGAAACAGATTCCAGTCTAACCGGTCACATCTTAGCAGACTCGATTTTGTAAGGTAGGCCTTTGACATCAGTGAATAACCACAAAACTAAAATCCAGTATTTACACAGACGGAAACCATGTCGATACTCCCGATTTTCACAAGATTTTATTTTTTTAATAAATACTGGATTTTCAATTTTGTCGTGTCTTGCATTTTTATAAAATTCGGAAGCGAGCCCCTGTGAGTGTGACGACATTGTCTTGACAATTTGATAATTCCTAGATCAAGAACAGCGCTTATAGTTATTTTTTGTTGATTATATTTTCTCATTATAAAATATTTCTCTCATGACTTGTGAAGTTGCTTTATTTTTTGTTGTGGATTATATATATAAATGCTAAGCCTTGCATCCGAAAGCTTTCTGGGCCGAAAGTAACTGGCGGCCATTGTTTTGACCTGCAACACCTGGGGCTGTATTCCTACTCTGACCGAATCACTGTAAATTGTAGTATACAGTCTCATGAATACAATTAAGTTTACTTACGACATTTAGGCAAATGCAACACGATGAATGTCCGATGTGTGGACGATGTATGACCGATGTGCGAACGATGTATGTCCGATGTGCGAACAATGTATGTCCAATGTATGTCCGATGTGTGGACGATGTATGTCCGATGTGTGGACGATGTATGGACGATGTGTGGACGATGTATGTCCAATGTATGTCCGATGTGCGAACGATGTATGTCCAATGTGCGAACGATGTATGTCCGATGTGCGAACAATGTATGTCCGATGTGCGGACGATGTATGTCCGATGTGTGGACGATGTATGTCCGATGTGCGAACGATGTATGTCCGATGTGCGGACGATGTATGTCCGATGTGCGGACGATGTATGACCGATGTGCGGACGATGTATGTCCGATGTGCGGACGATGTATGTCCGATGTGCGAACAATGTATGTCCGATGTCTGGACGATGTATGTCCGATGTGCGGACGATGTATGTCCGATGTGCGAACGATGTATGTCTGATGTGTGGACGATGTATGTCCGATGTCTGGACGATGTATGTCCGATGTGCGAACAATGTATGTCCGATGTCTGGACGATGTATGTCCGATATGCGGACGATGTATGTCCGATGTGTGGACGATGTATGTCCGATATGCGGACGATGTATGTCCGATGTGTGGACGATGTATGTCCGATGTGCGAACGATGTATGTCCGATGTTCGGACGATGTATGTCCGATGTGCGAACGATGTATGTCCGATGTGAGGACGATGTATGTCCGATGTGCGAACAATGTATGTCCGATGTGCGGACGATGTATGTCCGATGTGTGGACGATGTATGTCCGATGTGCGAACGATGTATGTCCGATGTGCGGACGATGTATGTCCGATGTGCGGACGATGTATGACCGATGTGCGGACGATGTATGTCCGATGTGCGAACAATGTATGTCCGATGTGTGGACGATGTATGTCCGATGTGTGGACGATGTATGTCCGATGTGCGAACAATGTATGTCCGATGTCTGGACGATGTATGTCCGATGTGCGGACGATGTATGTCCGATGTGCGGACGATGTATGTCCGATGTGCGAACGATGTATGTCTGATGTGTGGACGATGTATGTCCGATGTCTGGACGATGTATGTCCGATGTGCGAACAATGTATGCCCGATGTCTGGACGATGTATGTCCGATATGCGGACGATGTATGTCCGATGTGTGGACGATGTATGTCCGATATGCGGACGATGTATGTCCGATGTGTGGACGATGTATGTCCGATATGCGGACGATGTATGTCCGATGTGTGGACGATGTATGTCCGATGTGTGGACGATGTATGTCCGATATGCGGACGATGTATGGACGATGTATGGACGATGTATGTCCGATATGCGGACGATGTATGACCGATGTGCGGACGATATATGACCGATCTGCGGACGATGTATGTCCGATGTGTGGACGATGTATGTCCGATGTGTGGACGATGTATGTCCGATGTGTGGACGATGTATGTCCGATGTGTGGACGATGTATGTCCGATGTGTGGACGATTTATGCACGATTGTTTGTTGCGTTGTGCGATCCCACAATTGTAATCTATGGCTCTTTTTGGAGGGTGTTTTCAATGCCATGCGATCACCCGATAAGAATTCGAATCAAAGCACACAATCTTTGTATATCATTTGAAGGCAGCACTAGTAGAAAAGGTGCCTATTTAATATTCGAGGAACTAGTGGAAGAGGGAGCTGGATTGTTGATCGAAGGAACGCTATAGTTCGAGTCCCGGCACGGGGACTGTGTGGTATCTAAGTGTTCGACACTTAAATCTGTTGTGTGGCCAGTTGACTCCGATGTAAAATAATACGTGATATGATATTGCAAGAAATGTCGTGTGCAAGCTGTTTGCGCCGAAATTGCAGCTCCGGCGGTATGCTTCCCAGAAGGACGGTAGCAGTTGGCTTTAAGCCCAAGAACCACAGATATTGTTTTTGCAGATTTCTTCCCAATGAAAGCAATTATGTACTGACGGGTATACGCGATATTTTGTTATAATACTTAAATCCAATGGTTGCTTAGTAAAATAAGAAAAGTGGTTCATTTTCATGAACTCTAAAATTTAGCTTAATTAGCTGTCGACATAAAATAACTTTGTAATAGGACGTTAACAATTTATCTCATTTCCTTTCTGTTGTTTACAGGTTCATCAGATGAGTACCCGTGGAGAATTGTCTGCCCTTACTTCCGGATTTGAATTGTTTGGCATATCAGAGTTAAAATAGCCTTGAAGAATTTGCGATCATCTACCACGAACATTTAACAGAATTGTAATGTCAGGATTTAAATTAACGTTCTCAATTACAACCTCTAAAAAATGATATCCAGGGAATTCCAAAGATTAAAGCGTACGTTCCCGAGGTACAACATTACCAAATGTGACACAGCAGCTACCTAAAATCGGAACTTATTTTAAAGGAGAACCGGCGAAATGTACATTAATGGCGAAATATTGACAAGATATTGTTGTCCCTCAAATATTCGGATGAGATTTGGGCGATACTTTCGCTGGGTCTTTCGGAGACTTGGAATAGCAGGGATATATTTCTCAATTGTTTATTTCATGATCGTTTACATTTTATTGATCTCGATCGACAACATGCTTCACATTGAAGTTAAAACCTCACGTAATGTTCCAATTCTAACAACCGCTCCTGTGACCACGATTTCAATTCCTATTTCTACTATTTTCCCGTCGAAAACATATTACATGGAAATAAGTGAATATCCGATGGTATTTGATGTTAAATCATTTGTTGTGGACACGATACAAGGGAATGATTTAACAAACTATACCGACATTGATCCCATAAATCCTAGACTTTTTACTTATACTTATAAAGCGCGGAAATGCAAGTTTGACCAAAGTGTGAAACATAAACTATTAATTCTTGTGAAATCCGCCGCGGGAAATCGAGATTGGAGGCGGAAAATCCGGAAAACTTGGGGAGCTGCTTTCCTAGATGGTAAATCAATAAAGATTGTGTTCCTCATAGCAGCTACAGAAGAGGAGATTCAAGTTTTCATCGATTACGAGGCTCGGAAATTCCGAGATATCGTACAGGAAAATTTCTTGGATTCGTACAGAAATAATACTTACAAGACTATTATGGGATATAACTGGGCGATGGAGTTTTGTCCAACCACGAGTTATCTTCTCTTCATTGACGATGATATTCGTGTTGATATTGAAAATCTGATGACACACATCGACGATATATCAAGACAACCCCAGCACATTATCGATAATCTATATATCGGTCTGTTGATACCGTGCGGGGAACCTTACCGCGATAACACGTCTAAATGGTTTATTTCTCACGAGGAATACCCGTATGACTTCTGGCCGCCATATTTAGCTGGGGGTGCATTTCTTATGTCCCGTTTATCCGGACTTAAATTTCAGCTGGCCATTCCATACGTAGCACCGGTCAGTATTGACGATTCTTACCTGGGAATCGTGGCTAAGAAATTAGACATACGACCGATAGATAGCCTTCTGTACCACTCTAGTGGGAGGTATTACACAAACCGGTCTTTATTTCACCACAAAGGCAAATCGAGTAGTAAACCTATAGAACAAGACGAGTTATCCCCCTTTACCTCAAACACAAAACTATGCTTTAGTGGAATATAGGCATTGTTTAAAGTGTCTTTATTGGAAAATGTTAAACATGTGCTCTGCCATGTTTTCATCTTAAATAACATATCAATGTGTGAAACGTTCAACAACTCACATATTTTTTTTTATATAAGTTCATCATTATTTTGAAATATGAAAAAATGATAATTAAAAAAAAAAAAAAAAATACAAAACAAAACAAAAACAAAAAACAAAAACAACGTAAAATTGACTTTGTGTTACGCCAAGTAACATTGCTTGATTTTAACTAAGTATAAAGCGAACTGACGGCAATTCCCTAAATGGATATTTACGAAATTGACAAACTTTTTAAAGATTATTGACCGATTAGGACCAATACTGGCGAATATTGACAGATTTTAATTGGAGTTGTCAGATTTAGACGGATACTAGAGGATATTTGCAAAAAAAGATGGTAATTGACGCACATACATTGCGGGATCGGGTGATGAAATTCACGTGCAAAACGCATATTAATTGTTTTACTAGTACATGTATGTATAAAAATAAAATTTTATTTTATTCTAATTTGTTTTGCTGCTTTTTAGTGTTAAACGTGAACATTTATTGGGGAAATGTTAACGACGCAGCTTTAACTGCCATCCAGAGCGAGATAGGGCAAAGTGTCTCCCAAGTCACCGTCAATGGTTGCTAGAGTCGAAACTAATATTATGACTTAATATGATTTCATCTCCGGACCGTTAAAGTGAGATAACACATGTACAGCGAACATGAAACCACATAGAATTAAATCATAATAATACTTCGACGTTTAGTTATCTTCAATTATAAATGCATATTGTGCGATAAATTAAAAAAAGAACATCGACGGATTTTTTTTCTTTCTCTCTCTCTTTTTTATTTCTTAATAAATGCACAGCAGTACAAGAAATTAAAGTTCGGGAGAAGCAATCACTTTTACGAAATGTATAACAGAACGCGAACATGCATGGTATCTATCCCGTGAAGTAAACGCTCAAAATACCAGGTTTTATTTTTCACGAAATATGCACGGTCTGAAATACCTGTAACATTTTTTGGGGGAAATAAGTTTTCTGTTGTACGAATCAATGCTACTTCACGTAAAACAGTGTTCAGCAGTATCTATATAAAACATTAAGCTTTTACGGATAAAACGTAAATAGCTTAAAATAAAGTTCATTTATTCAACAACAAATGCAAAACAAGCGATACAAACTGATATTAATCACTTTTGTTAGCCCGAATGGGAGCGCGCGAAAGGTCTTACTGTGAGAGGTGATACAACAAATCACTTTTGTTAGCCCGAATGGGAGCGCGCGAAAGGTCTTACTGTGAGAGGTGATACAACATTTTCACGTCCGATCAGGGAATCGAACCTCGGCCGCTTACATGATAGGAAGGTGTGTTACTACTGTGCCACCTGACAATTTAAATGTTGAAAATGGAGAAATATGTGTTCGTCAAACCTGAAAATAAGACCTCCTCGAATATATGTCGACCTGTGTCTGTCTGTGAAACTGACATAAGTGTAAATTAAAGTGGGATGCTAATATAAATCTTCCACAAATTAAAGCTGAACAGTTGTACAAGTAAATACAAATTTAGTGTAACCAAGAATGCTTTCACGTACAGTTCATATAACTAAAATTTAATGGAACTATTAACGCTGTGACGTAAAGTACATATCACTTAAATTCAAGCGACGTGACGTACAGTACATGTTACTAAAACTTCAGTGAAACAATGAACGTCGAGACGTACAGGACATGCAACTAAAACATTGATGAAACCAAACACGCTTTGACGTACTGTACATGTAGCTAAACTATACAGTGGACCCATGAACGCTAGGAGTGACGTACAGCGCACGAAACTAAAACTGAATGTAAAGCACGAACGCTGTGGTGCAAAATTCATGCAACTTAAACTTCATTGTAAGGATGAACGTTGCGACATACAGTGCATTTAATTAAAACTTCAGTGAAATCATGAACGCTGTGACTTACAGATGACAAAAAGCTTAAAAGGAATACGCGTCTTTATTTTTGGACTAAATAGGAAAGTATATTGAAAGCAAAGCCACACCTATACTTAATAGAATGCTGGGTGTGGATTATTTTCCATGAGATATAAGCAGTGCATCACCTGAAAATAGAAAATAAGCATTATAAACTACTCATTGTACGTATAAATAAGTCAAGCAAATAGTGATTCGCACAATAAGTGAATTATCCTTGATAGGAATTGAGGTTACATCATGTGTTTGCATGAGAAAATGACGTCATTTTCTAACAATTAAATAACGTTAAAACAAATGACAAACCAACCAAAACCTGCTCACAAGAGCAGATAACTCTGTTTTAAGAAAAGACATGATATCAGCGTTACTGAGTGCGTTTTACAACATTATCAACATATGTTTAAACCTTATCAATTTACAAATAACTCAATATTAAAGATAACTTTTCGACGCCGAAAAGACATATTTAAAACAAACCTCTTCGAAATTTTGTGTTTTTAACCTTTTTATTATTATTTCCAAAAGATATAGTTTTAGCTGAAATTAACCTTTACTTCAATATAAAATTTTTAACTTGGACATTTTTGAGGCCTTGCAATCTCGACTATATTTCCAAATGAAATCATGATTTTCCTGGAAATGTCTATTTCTCTAGAGAGCATTTGTTCAACGTGATCAATGTAGGTCCTACTTAATCAAACTTTTTTTCACAACCATCTTCACCCCGAAAACTATTCTGTATAGAATCCATAATAAATTTGCAGGTTTGGTTTAAATGTAGCGCAGAAATTTGCTCTTTTCTAAATTTTCGTTTTCTAGAAAAGATATCGAAAACGGTTGTGTCGAGTGCTGACGTTTGTAAACACAAGAACCTGTGCCATCACATCATACAATATTTGTATCTTATTCATTAATGGTGAGATTTATAGCTTTGAAGTAAAATCAGAGCTTACTACCACATAGATCTTATAAATTCAGGTGGCATTCAAACCCCTATGAATGTAATAGTTTAGTTGTAGAAGTCATCATTATCATGACGTCATGGTAATACTATAGAAGGCTCCATCAATAAACTGGATTGAATAACATCCATGTGACAGAATAACAAGATGAATCTACATACACAATAAATTATGTAACATATATTTCGGACTTGTTTAAAGTATGAGTATGAAATAAAAATGGATGCCGACTGATGGAAGTTTAATGCTTAGATAACTAATTGTCAAATATTAATTTCAATTCTTTAAAATCCACACTGAATTTTTTCTTTGATAAAAAGAAACGATTACGTAGAAATGCTCTGTCCAAATTAGGAAAAATAAACATCACAGGAAAAACGATGAAACAACATTTGCAATGTCTGTGTCTGAAATGACAGACCTGGTTGGGGTCTCGTGCGCGTGTCGGTCCGTCAATACGACCGTAGGTGATTTACGGAAGCCAGACGAATGTAGCGACAATAACATATCCCGTATTGACTTTACGTCTCCATGTCGACTCTCAATTCCAGGAAAATAATATGTCATTTCCGGACTGCGATTTTTTGTCCACCTATTTTCTGGTTGCATGATTTCCGGAGATTCTGAGATCGTTTTTATTTTAGTGATAGCTTTTCCAGCACCCCATGGCGTCATCCTTCTCTGGTCTAAACCTTTGTTCACAATTCTTATTACACCGGAAGTTTGCTCTTTTACACCGGAAGTTTGCTCTTTTAATGGTTTCTTTATCGTCCTACTGTTGTAAGACGCCGAATTGTATTCAGGAAACGAATCTTGTGAAAATAGATCCTCTTCGGGAATTCGCATGATGTTTAAGCCATCATGTGGATGAAAACCGGTGTGTGTAATTGTGTTCGGCAGTTTCGGAACAGTGGGATTTTGATTCCTAAAAGTTTGCCTGATTTGAGAATTTTCAATAATATCACGATGGGAATGGAACGACTGTGCATCCTCGTCCGGAACATCTAAAATACTTAAAAAGTTATCTTTTTTTTTTCTGTAATTTTCATTCAAATCCGGAATGGGTTCTATAAAACCTTGATGGCCGGAATCTCCTTTGACGTCATACCTGGGTTGTCGAGAAGCTTGTTTTCCGTGGCCCTCGTCAATTATTGGGGTCGCAGTGGATGGCTGCGTTTCCAGCGTATTTTGCTCAGGTTCACTGTGGAAAACGGAGTAAAATGCATATAATATCAAAATGGTGGCCATACGGCGTTGCCATGCTAACACAGTGATTGTTCGTGTGCAGATATAATTAATCTGAAGTGCAGTGCAGCGCTGAAATTAGATGAGATAAAACGTGATAATTGTGAATTGTGAAACTACCATCGAACTTCGATATCTCGGTGTTATTTTGGTCATAAGAAAAAAAAATGCAGAGTGTTCAGTTTAACTGTTGAAAATATCTTTTTTACTTTGAGTTTAGTAAGGTTTTCAAGTTATAAGGGCTCGAGATAATAATGTTAACCCGTGATGTGAGATAATGAAGTTTACCCGTGATGTGAGATAATAAAGTTTACACGTGATGTGAGATAATGAAGTTTACACGTGATGTGAGATAATGAAGTTTACACGTGATGTGAGATAATGAAGTTTACCCGTGATGTGAGATAATAAAGTTTACACGTGATGTGAGATAATGAAGTTTACACGTGATGTGAGATAATGAAGTTTACACGTGATGTGAGATAATGAAGTTTACCCGTGATGTGAGATAATGAAGTTTACACGTGATGTGAGATAATGAAGTTTACACGTGATGTGAGATAATGAAGTTTACACGTGATGTGAGATAATGAAGTTTACACGTGATGTGAGATAATGAAGTTTACCCGTGATGTGAGATAATAAAGTTTACACGTGATGTGAGATAATAAAGTTTACCCGTGATGTGAGATAATGAAGTTTACCCGTGATGTGAGATAATGAAGTTTACACGTGATGTGAGATAATGAAGTTTACCCGTGATGTGAGATAATAAAGTTTACACGTGATGTGAGATAATGAAGTTTACCCGTGATGTGGTATAATGAAGTTTACACGTGATGTGAGATAATGAAGTTTACACGTGATGTGTGATAATGAAGTTTACACGTGATGTGGTATAATGAAGTTTACACGTGATGTGGTATAATGAAGTTTACACGTGATGTGAGATAATGAAGTTTACTCGTGATGTGTGATAATGAAGTTTACACGTGATGTGTGATAATGAAGTTTACACGTGATGTGAGATAATGAAGTTGACACGTGATGTGAGATAATGAAGTTTACACGTGATGTGAGATAATGAAGTTTACCCGTGATGTGAGATAATGAAGTTTACACGTGATGTGAGATAATGAAGTTTACACGTGATGTGAGATAATGAAGTTTACACGTGATATGTGATAATGAAGTTTACCCGTGATGTGAGACAATGAAGTTTACACGTGATGTGAGATAATGAAGTTTACCCGTGATGTGAGACAATGAAGTTTACACGTGATGTGAGATAATGAAGTTTACCCGTGATGTGAGACAATGAAGTTTACCCGTGATGTGAGATAATGAAGTTTACACGTGATGTGAGATAATGAAGTTTACACGTGATGTGAGATAATGAAGTTTACCCGTGATGTGAGATAATGAAGTTTACACGTGATATGTGATAATGAAGTTTACCCGTGATGTGAGACAATGAAGTTTACACGTGATGTGAGATAATGAAGTTTACCCGTGATGTGAGACAATGGAGTTTACACGTGATGTGAGATAATGAAGTTTACCCGTGATGTGAGACAATGAAGTTTACCCGTGATGTGTGACAATGAAGTTTACACGTGATGTGAGATAATGAAGTTTACACGTGATGTGGTATAGCGTGTAGGTGACTGGACAAGAGATACTCTGAAAACAGCGAGTTACATCGTACGGGATATCACAACCTTTACTAATTAAATATGTCACAGTTTCGAGTTAAAGATTACGTTTATCATACAATTAATGCTAATGAAATTATAAGTGAAAGCCCACAAGTTAATTTCTATACAAATCGGGGAATGTCAAGTAGCACAACTCCTCTTAATCATGACGTCATATTCATAGTTACTCCATTAATTATTTATGACGTCACAATAAAGTTAATATACAAGTTTCAGGCGGTATTTATGAATGGCTTTATAACATAGTAGAACGGGCCATTTATGTGAAAATAATTGATACAGATATTCGGGGTGATTCGGTAAACCAAAATTAAAAATGTTCATTATAGATCAAAATCCTTTTGTGGAGTTTCTGTTTAAATAATGTTAGTGGTTTATCTTTAATAACTTTATTTCTGTATTTATTGTGGGTTCCACGTTTTTACCTTTATGCGATTATCAATCATGCTATTTGTATATGTGAATATAACAGGGGTATTTACTATGTCTGTCGGCACGTGATTCTGTAAGTTAGATGATCCAGAAAGCAGCATTGCCACATATTTTGAATAAATCTATAATTTCGATGCTGTAAGTTCATCCCGAACAAAACCGCTGAATTTTAATGGTATGCCTTCATCTTTTTATTAAAAAAAACAACCCTAGAATAAAAAGAAATGTAGTTTAAACTTATCAACGAAGCATAGGCGTGCATGCATGCTTTGATCTGATAAACAATGAGAGAAACGTTTAGCTCATTAATCCCATTACGGATAGCGCGGAAATAAAACTACTGTTAATGTGTAATGACAACTTTATCTGGTTTTCTGGAGCTCAAACTTCGTGGCATTCCTAATTTAACTGACGGTACCACCTGAACCCTCTAAAGTTATTTGTAATGACTATTAATTCTATAATAAATCAAGTATTGCAAGTAACCATCTAAAATCTCATAATAGGAGATTTAATATTTCAGCTCACTATATGAAAATAAAATTGACTTGTCGATAGAATTGATTTCTTAATAATGAATAAAAGCAATATCATCGAAAAACACGAAAATGAATGATTTCATAGTATATATTTAAAAGATTATTATAAATGTGCTTTATTTTGCGTACTCAAACTTTAGCGTATTTCCAGTTTTAACAGAGTGATGAATAGGGACAACGAAATTAGTATAAACTGGATATGAAAAGTGCAGTTAACGCAATCATGATTAAGCGTGATGCTTCTAGTGCACAGACCGCCAAAATAAGTTTACCCCTAAAATAAGATTACCAATAATTTAAAGGTAACCGCTAAAATAGGATAACCGCTAAAATAAGATTAAATTTTTACCACTTAAATAAGATTACCGCTTAAATAAGATTACCACTAAAATAAGATTAACACTGAAAAAAGATTAAATCTGAAATAAGATTACCGCTAGAATAAGATTACCGCTAGAATAAGATTACCACTAAAATACGATTACCGCTATAATGGGATTACCGCTCAAATAACATAACCACTAAAATAGGATAAATAATGAAAACAGATTAACACTGAAATAAGACTACCGCTAAAATGAAATTACCACTAAAATAAGATTACCGCTAAAATAAAATTACCGCTAAAATAAGATTATCATTAAACGATATACGACTACAGTACATTAAATAGAAAATGTGGTTTATATAAAAATGACAATGATATGCCTCTCTTTATCTGTTTTAGGAGCTGTATTATGATCATTAGAAAAAACATGTATTCTAGCGATTTTTTGCAATTTTAAGTCACATACTTCATGTTTGTGCCACTCTCAAAACGGTTTCAAATTTCATATTTTGAAATTAATGCGAAAAGACCGGAGACTCCGAAAACACAAGAAAGCAGAGTCCTTTTTATACATTTTGTTACATTAGAGGTTAGAATCCCCATATAACACTGGCAGATAGTTTATAAATCGCCTCCCCAAGACATTTCCCCCTACGATGTGTTTTGTATGAAGCCTTAACTCTTACAAGCTTATAATCTTTTGATATTTTTCACTAGTGCACAGCTTATTTAAAGTGTTCTGATATTAAAATTGCCTTTAAAGCTGCCTTGTGGCGATTTGCAACAGAACTCAACCCATACAAAAAACGAGCAATTTTTTTCGACCCACCCTCAGGTCGGCGTTTCAACAACAAATCTCCTTATTTACATCAACCCGGCACATCAGATGTAAACATTGATTAAGAGGTGAGATACTATACCATTAGCTTACAGACATATTTTACTCACTGTTCACTAAATATATCCGTCCAGATTCTTTTTAATCCAATTTTTTGCAAAGTTTTGAAAATGGCCGCAATCGTCAAGACACAAGATCTCGCGATATTTCAATGTAAACAAACGAGATGTGGGTCACGTGATTAGCTACGGTGGTAGTTTTATAGTTCTCTGAAAACGATATGACAAATATTGTGGACAGACATATTTAGTGCACGATGGCCTGTGATTAAAATATGTATGGAAGTGAATAAAACATAATCTTACCTTTTAATCCATGAATACCGTTAATGCGTCAGATTGAAGGGACTTGGAGTAAATGTCGTTCAAATACCGACCTGAGGGTGGGTCGGACAAATTGCTCATTTTCTGTATGTATGAAGTTTTGACGTATCTACGTAGTCAGATTGTCAGAAAATACGGACTTGTGCTCAGCACGAGTGAAAAATATCAAAAAATTAGCCACACGAGTGAAATATATTTGGAACTACTAAAGATATTCTGTTTATTACATTTAGCAAAATATGCAGGACAGCCTTTAATTTTCAACATTGTCGTTTGTACATGTAAGCAGGGTTTTGATATTTTTCACTTTCGATATTTCGCTGGTAAAAATGTAATTAAAATGATATTTCCTGAGGCATATAATTTATATAAAAGGAAAAAGAAAGAGTCCGGATGAAATTGATATCGTAGAATATGGAAAAGAAACCTAATCATTAAAAATAACGTGTATTGGTCACAAATCTGATTTGTTTCGGAATCTTCACCCTATGTGAATTTATAAAGCACCTACCTTATATAACTTCAAAGTGAGCATAACAGGTGTGGTATAAAAGCCAGGTAAAGCAGGTGTATCTTTAATAGCATTGCATATGAAACAAAATAATTCTCATTACTAGAAAAAGGACGAAACGACAGCGGAAATGTCCTTGTCCGAAAGGATGTCTCTGTTAGATGTAGACGTTGGACTTTCGGCTTCAACCATGGACAAGACCTGTGATGTCCTCTGGAAGGAGGAAGAGAGGGATTTGTCCTGCTTGGCACTAGTGTCTTTATCTGGTACCGGTATCTGATGAACAACTGGTGAGGAAAACGACATGTCTGCGTTACTTTCTCGAGGTTTTACTTCGCTTGTAGGTAATTGTGTTTCTTTATTTGTTTCTGATATTTGCTCGTCATTAATTGTTTCTGTAGCGCCCTCTGTTGGTGTATTAGGCGTGAGTTTATCAGCCGTCCCGCTTGTCTCAACTTTATTTTGATTCACCGTCTGCTTGGCTGAAGGTTGAACAGAATCAGGAATGCTTTCGACCTCTGCACCTGCCATCCCACCAGAGGATGATTGGACTTTTGTGACGGGTCCCTGGTTAACATCCGATTCAGTCATAGATGTCTGTCCTTCTTTAACAATTTCTTGAGTATTTTGATTTTCAGGTATTTCGGTATGAATCATGGGAAGATCTGGTTTAGCATGGGTCTGCATGGGGAACTTTGAATTTTCATTTTCCTTTGACCACGGTGCCACATTTTCACCAGTTTTTACACTCCCGGGTGGTGTAGCTAAATTACTGTCTTTTTCAGTGGATTGTTTTTCTGGAAGTTTCACAGAAGTTATATCAGGTAAGTCTATAAAAGTAGGCGGTTTTGCGTGTGTCTGCATGGGGAACTTTGAATTTTCATTTTCCTTTGACCACGGTGCCACATTTTCACCAGTTTTTACACTCCCGGGTGGTGTAGCTAAATTACTGTCTTTTTCAGTGGATTGTTTTTCTGGAAGTTTCACAGAAGTTATATCAGGTAAGTCTATAAAAGTAGGCGGTTTAGCATGGGTCTGCATGGGGAACTTTGAGTTTTCATTTTCCTTTGACCACGGTGCCACATTTTCACCAGTTTTTACACTCCCGGGTGGTGTAGCTAAATTACGGTCTTTTTCGGCGGACTGTTTTGCAGGGAGTTCTGAGTTGACTTTGGTTGACTTTGTTTCAATTCCTGCCAAATTCACATCAGGTTTTTTATTGATAGTAGTTGTATCAACAGGTTTGTCTAATTCAGCTGGCACGAACGGTTTAGCATGTGTCTGCATGGGGAACTTAGAATTGTCATTTTCCTGGGACCACGGCGCGACGTTGTCCCCGAACTTAACATGTCCCGGCCTTGTATTATTTGGTTTTTCCTTCACTTTTACCGCCGATGTATCTGTAATACTTCCTAATTTTTTCTTTTCTGTTGCTGGTTTTTCGACCGACTGCTTCTCATTAAAAGTAGGTGTATGCGGTTTAGCATGTGTCTGCATAGGGAAGTTTTCATTTTCTTGTGACCACGGTGCCACATTTCCCCCAACCTTTACACCAGGCGGTGGACTGCTTACCTTCTCTGCTTTGATGTCTTTGTCAGTTTTAGCCTTCACTTCTGACCGTGAAGGAAGACTCATTTTCAGATAGACTTTCAGTGCATTTTTGCGCATCCTTTCTGGGATTCGTGTCTCTCGGAATAGTAATTTCTTGACTGATTCCTTATCTAATTTCAGAAGTTTGTTCATTTGGGATTGCTCTAATCTCGTTCTGCCATAAATCGAATCAGATACCATGCCTTCTTCTTTTGCTTTTTTCACGTACGTGACAAGAACTAGTCTGCGTAAGTTTTTACTCTTTAATGTTTTTGATAGAACTAGCGTTTTCAAACGGTCGAGACTTTGTGTTGATAATTTTTCTAAGATTTTACTAGTTCTGCTCCGTTTCTTAGAAGCCGTGGATGCTGATTTTGCGTTATTTGCCTGGTTTTGTTTCTTTTCCTCTACTGTCGAACTAATTTGTTCATGAGGCACGGGCTGGCTACTCTCAGCCTTACTGTTAACAGTCCCAGATGCTGGTAATCTACTTTCACTTGCGGAAGAATGTGATGATTTACTGCCATCGATTTTAGACATTTTTGAAGTAGCAGAAGATGATCTCTGTTTTATATCTGATGGTTGAGTGTTCTTACCAGCACCATCTTGTGTAACCTCCTGGCCTTCAACATCCACAGCTCGCATTTCGACTTGAACAACAGCCTTGGGAGAGTCAGAATCGAGTGTACCCGTCCCCGGACTTAAATTTGCTTGATTAAAAGACTGTTTAGATTCTATTGCATTAGGAACTTGACTACTTTCTGCTGGACTTTGGATCCCTGGTGATTCTGCTGGACCTGGAACCCCTGGTGTTTCTGATAGACTTGCAACCCCTGGTGTTTCTGCTGGACCTTCAACCTTTGGTGATTCTGCTGGAATTTCAACACCTGGTGTTTCTGCTGGACTTGCAGCCCCTGGTGTTTCTGCTGGACTTGCAGCCCCTGGCGTTTCAGCTGGACTAGCAAGCCCTGGTGTTTCTGCTGGACTTGCAGCCACTGGTGTTTCTGCTTGACCTTCATTCCTTGGTGTTTCTGCTTGACTTTCAACACCTGGTGTTTCTGCTAGACCATCAACACCTGGTGTTTCTGCTGGAACTTCAACCCCTGTTGTTTCTGATGGACTTTGAATCCCTGGTAGTTCTGCTGGACCTGGAACCCCTGGTGTTTCTGATAGACTTGCAGCCCCTGGTGTTTCTGCTGGACCTTCAACCTTTGGCGATTCTGCTGGAATTTCAACACCTGGTGTTTCTGCTGGACTTGCAGCCCCTGGTGTTTCTGCTGGACTTGCAGCCCCTGGCGTTTCAGCTGGACCAGCAAGCCCTGGTGTTTCTGCTGGACTTGCAACCACTGGTGTTTCTGCTGGACCTTCAAGCCTTGGTGTTTGTGCTGGACTTTCAACACCTGGTGTTTCTGCTAGACCATCAACACCTGGTGTTTCTGCTGGAACTTCAACCCCTGTTGTTTCTGATGGACTTTGAATCCCTGGTAGTTCTGCAGGACCAGCAAGTCCTGGTGCTTCAGCTGGACTTACAGCCCCTGGTGTTTCTGCTAGGTTGTTTAACGTATCCGGAATGACAGCAGCTCTGCATGCTACAAAATAAGAAATGCTTGTAAATATATATTCATATTATGTATTCACGCGGGAAGAGTCATTTGTTGCAATTGTACGCAATTCATATAAGTCAAAATACACACTGAATATTCTATTAAATACACACTGGATTTTCTATTAAATACACACTGGATTTTCTATTAAAACATACTGGATTTTCTGATAAATACACACCGGATTGTCAATTAAAACATACTAGTACGCGGAGTAGATACACACTGGGTATTCTATTAAATCCACGATTGGTATTCTATTAAATGAAAAGTGGATTTTCTAGTAAATACACACTATTTGTTTTATTAAATTCTATAAAGTACACACTGTAAAATCTATAAAATAATTTATAAATCACACACTGGATATTCTATTAAATACACACTGGATACTATCTATAAAATGCACACTAGGTATTGGATACTATATATAAATCAAACATCGAATATTTAAATATACCCTGGATTTTCTATTAAATGCAGATTTGATATTCTATTAAAACCAAATCGGATATTTGAAAACGCAATGAATATTATGTTAAAAATACACACTGGATATATTATTCGAGCACACTAGATAGTTTACTTGAAACATACGGGACGCAAAGGGGAGAGCTAATGATACAGTGGCGGGACACCTGAACCACTCGGCCACCGCCGCCCCAGGATATCATTTAACTATTGTCAGAAATTAATGTATGGCATACAAACACAGATAAAAAAAGTGAGACATTTTTTTTAAATCTTCAAAACAAACCTGCTATGCATTTTACCCATAGAAAAAAGTGGACATGGAGAGGTCTTTCAGTGAATAGTCAAACGGTTAGTATGAAAAAGTTTAAGGGCAATTTCAGGTGGCTTAATGTTTCGTATTTCTAGTACTCTCATTGATGTCAGGAAACAAACCATATCTGTGAACACTGAAAAGTTAGGAATATCAAAATTAATCATTGAAAATATTTTGATATAAAAAAATGTTTTTCAAACAAATTAATTTGAACAATTAGATAAATAATGGATGTTGATTATTTATAGGGGAACTTTGAACAGACAGGTACAAATTAACCTATATTCATCAGCTGTTAGACTTGACATGGAGGTTAAGGAAATTTCCAGGAACTTAAAATCTACCAACATATTTTTTAGATATGTTTCTTTATTTAGTACTCAAAGTACAATGATGTTAGGGAACAAAGTTTGAGAATACAAAGCAAATATTAAGAATATAAAAATTGGTAATTGAAAACATTTAAAAAGAGATGTTTAACAATGTAATTTGAACAATACCTTACATAATGACTACTAGAGGAATTTCGAACAGGCATTTACATATTCTACCAATATTCTTTAGTGGTAAGACTTGGGATCGATGGTAACGGAAAAAACCGGAGACATAAATCTACCACAATAGCTTATCATACAAGAAATGTATATGATTTTAAAATACCCATTGGCTTTACATCTACCTGTATATACTCTTTAGTTATTAAAGTTCATGATGTCAGTATCTCACGTTTTCGTTTTCGGAACATATTTTGCATTTTGACAAGCCTTTAATTAGATCATATATGATTTGCTCAGATTTCGGCCTTTTATTTTGACACATGACCACCGTTTTTTATTTGATATTTAAAAAGAGAAACGTCTAATTACGTAATACTGATTTATATTTTGCTGAGTCTAGTTTCCCTACATCCTGAATTTTGGTTATAAACCTCGACATAATATCATATAATAAGACGTGTTTGTGAATATACATGTTTGTATGAGTATATTGTATGCTTTAGCGGAATATACCAATTATTTATTTATTTATTTTTTATTCTTTTAATCATGTGCATGCCATTTTTCAACGTCGGTGAGTTATATTTTTATAGAGTAACGATATGGTACAATGATACGTCTTCATTACGTCAGTGTTGTGTTAAATTAAAGCGGAAACGCAAATATACGAAAATAAAAAAAATCTGCAAAGTATGATCGCTTTACAGTATAAGTATTATTCTGATATCTGTTAAAACAGCATATTCACTATCTTGTTTTCATAGTTAAACTAACATGTCACACTAGCAACCGACTTCGGCCCAAGCCAGCCGAAGGGTTCATGGTTGTTATTTCAACTACTACCACAACTACTAGTCTTACTGTATCGTATTGTATTTTCTAGTACTGCTTATATATCATGTGATTGCATTTTTATTATCTGTGTCTTGATAAAGGGGTGGATTGCCTAAAAAAATTGACATTTTACATGTCCACACTGTTATCATTACTTCTTTGTCCCATATTAACAAGTAATTCATATCCTGCAGACAAACCTTTGTTACCCGGTTTGCTACAGCTAATATCACTTCTTTGACCCATATACCTCTTATTTCGAAGCTAGGAATAATATAAAAAAGGGATACAGTAAAATCTAGCATTCCTTTTTTGGTCAAAGCTACATTAAAATTTTCCCATCAATTTCACACTACATTTTTTATTATATATACAGTGAAGACTGAACCTTACATAAATATCAATTTCTCAGGAATTAGTATAATAACGTAACCTTGGTATATCCTCCCATAGTGCTCAGTGATTGGTCTTCTCGCATTCAAAAGGATGTCATCATTGTATCATGGCTTGACACCATGTAGTTATATTTTTAGAACATACCAATAGTAAATACTCTTTTGGGAAGAGGGAAGGTGATTGATTTTATGTCCAACAGTTAGATCCGGTCGGAGTGGGAATACTAACGTTGAATTCGATAATTTGACTTTCTCCCTTGATCGATCGCCGTCATGATATCAGAATGTGACTTAATGTCCGTGATTTAGAACCTCATTTACTATATTACTAAATATTCATTTATGTTAATTCAGTACCAAATAACCCGGGACGTTGCAAGATGATGTAGCCGATATTCGTTCTTATGGAGTAAACTGATCATAAATTAGAATCATCTCAAGGTTAGTACAGTACTCTTTCGGTGATTTATAAGATTTATAACAATACTACTTCTTTGATATACTATAAACGCATATCATTCACATAAGTCAAAATCTATATAGGGAATATACATAGGTTAATAAGATTGACGAGAGCAGATGTAGAACGTGTTTACAGAAAAATATCAATATTCGCCGGATTTATATTTTTGTTGATTTGTGTGTTCTTGTCCACGAAATATAATCTATGACCATGAATTTATAACCCCATGAGGTTAGACACCGCGGTCGACAATAAATAATATATATATGTAATAGCAATTTACCAACACATAAGTTTAAGTCAGAGTAAATGGTGTTAGTATCTGCTGTTGTTTACGTTAACAATATGGCGGATTTCGGCTCTTCAACTTTGGATATCATTATTTAGAAAGCTATATTGTGTTGAAAGGGACTTTTAGATATAATTTAATTACAGTACATATTTCTGAAAAAACTGTGTGTGTGAAACCCCCCCCCCCCCCCCCCCCCAAAAAAAAAATACCAAAAAAAAAAAAAAAAACCAAAACACACACAGCAATACTTAAACCGTTGATGCAGTTTTGTATGAATTTCTGGGGCCTAATAATAGTTCCGGTACGGTATCCGGAAAGAAGACGGAGAGGCAAAAGGATTGTACATAAGACATTCAAAACATTAACACCTAACAACACAAATAAAGATAAAGTGGAGTCTTCAATGCATTAAACTATCATGCATCACTCGTCAGTGATGATGGAAGAATTGAAGCGACTGTACGAACAAAAACAGGCCGGCACGGCTGTGCAAATCGGTAAGGGAAGATGCAAACGTGCTATAGTTCTCGAATTGCAGTATTAGATTTTAAAAACGATGTCAAGTACACGAGTGTTTATTCTTGGCCTTTGAGACTTAAGTTAGCTAGCCGTGCCTATCACATCAAAGGACTGTACATACGACTTAGATACTGTAAAGCCAAACAACAAATGAATAAAGCTGCGTTACACAGCTTTAAAGACCGTCTACATCTTGCTTGAACATTTGTTTAATAAAGCTTACTAAAAAGTCTATGAGGACTACTCAAATTGTCTACAAATCTTACTGAAATGTCTACAAACTTCCTAAAAATCTCTACAAAGCGTACTAAAAATGTCTGCAAAGCTTACTAAAAATCTCTACAAAGCTTACTAAAAATGTCTACAAAGCTTACTGAAAATGTCTGCAAAGCTTATTAAAAATGTCTACAAAGCTTACTAAAAATGTCTACAAAGCTTACTGAAAATGTCAACAAGCTTACTAAAAATGTCTACAAAGCTTAATTAAAATGTCAACAAGCTTACTAAAAATGCGTTCAAAGCTTACTAAAAATCTCTATAAAGCTTACTGATGTCTACGATTTAAAAAAAAGATCACTTGAAAGCATCTGTAAATGTTAACAAACGTTTGCCCTTAAGAACACGTGGTCTAACCATCTTCGTTTTCAGGCTTTTTAAATCTTTTGAATATTGTTATCATTCAATCGATACAGGTTATCTGTTTAATAAAAGCAATAACACAACTGGCCAGTTAGAGAGATAATCTACTTGACGTTATATTTACCTTGTTAATAAATAACATGTTTTGTTAATTAAGACTGCCTTCAAATGAGAAACGTTCATCAATCCGTTAATATAATATGTTAATATAAACTATCTCTAGTATCTGTTTAATAAAATTCAATAACTAGAATCTAAATGATCCAGGAAATGAAATGTGTCTCCAACATTACTAGGCCATGTCCGTAATAGGATTTTAGTGTCATCGGGATTAAGGATTTACATCTACTTAAGGGTTAATCGTTTAATGGTTGACGTAATGACAGTGTGTCTGAAGTTCTATATATCACATGATGTTCATATGTAATCGATGTGCCCGATTGATTAGCTGTCAGTATTTTCGATCGTCTATTAAAATTTGATTTACGAGGTGACATTATTAACTCTTTTTCATTATTTGAGCAGACAGACTTCTCAAACAATATAGCAGGGAACATTTAAGAAAAAATCATTTAAAATGTCTAAAAGCATGAATATGTCCGGCAATATGATTCATTACATGTGTGAGCAAGTTATTACCATATAATTTAACATCATTTTGAATACTTACAAAGATTCATATTTTAATTGCACATCTAAAGATGATTGATTAAGACTTTATCAGTCATTAGATGGGATTTTAACACGTTTGATGTATTTGTCTTTGAAATTAAATGCTAGCTTCTTGTTAATGCGGGAACATCATTAGTTAAGTGTAACAAAATATATAAATGTCACGAATTCATGATCTGTAAGTGTTGGATAGGTAAATGAACGTCACAGAAAATGTCAACCACTGTATTCTCAGTATGTCAATAAAAAAAAATCAAAAAAATCTGAGCATAGCAGAAAATTGATATTTAGGCGTGAGAATACTGAATCATCAGCCGTTGACAAGGACAGTACACGTCACCAATATGTCAGATACATAGAACTAATATTAATATTTATAGTATAGAAACAGACGGATTATATATTTTAGGTTGTGGCTAATCCCATTTGTGTATTTGCAACTAAATTCGTTTAAATCAAATAATTTAGTCTTGTTTGTAACAAGCATTTTCATTGGTTTAAACATTTATGTTGTCAGTCCATAACGTTAAAAAATCGTCGCCATATATGATGTCGCCTTTGTTTGGCGAATGGGGCAGTGTAATAGTTTGTAAAAGAAACGAGGCCAATTTGTTGACTGTATATGTATGTGAAGAGATTAAGTACTATTTTGTAGAATGAAGGATGCATTATGTAAGAGTGGGTGCCTTTGTCCTTAAATGTATGTATATTATGTTATCCAATAAGTTATAAAACTTACGGGATAACGTTGAATTGAATTGAATTGAATCAATAAAGTGAATTTTGCAGGGTACAGGTGAAATTCTAAGGGTTAACTTGAATATATATATTTTATATTATAGAGTTATAATACCAATGAAAACAGAGTGTAATCACATTATAGACCGCGATGTGGTTTATTTAAGTACGACCGTTTTTGTTTGTGCTGTAACAGCATAACATAAACATGTGTTTAAGTTAATCCTGAATAAATATCAACATATCATGGAAATGATAAAACAACATATGTTTTATAGGGAACAACCAACCAATTGAAAAAATAGATTTTTGAAACAGCCCCTGTGTATAGAAAGTTGAGCCAAGGAAAAAATGTCTGGCAGCCACCGATTAGCCAGTATCTGTATGTTATGAAGCGAGAACATAGGTATGTAGCCTGATAGGTAACTATCAATAAGAAATGTTGATATTAATTTCGTAAGTCCGATTAATATTTTCCCCAAAAGTTCAGGTAATAACAATTAACAGGTAAACATTTAATATTTTGGAGAATTTTGTAAATGTAAACCTGCAACGGAAATTTCAGCGTGCAACAAATTCAGGAACATTCTTTGAAAAAACCTTTAAATGGTAAGATTATATAGCAGACGTTAAATGTGCAGAGATACTTTTGACCATGCAATGTAAATACTACCATCAAGAAATGATAAATATCGTCTTATTAATGTTTTGTAAATTCAATTTAATTAATGTAGCATGGTTACTAGACAGGCCATCTGTCTCAGGAATATTAAGATTATAAATAGGATTGAGGTATATGATGTTGGTCTCGAGGATATGTCTGAGCTATATTGTAAATTTGAGTTAATCAACATGTAGTATTTAGTTGAGTAATACTAATAGTAATACTAACAACCCCCCCCCCCCACCCCCCCCCCCAAAAAAACCCCCAAACAAACAAAAAAAAAAAAAAAAAAAACAACAAAAAAACAAAAAAACAAAAAAAGGCTGATGGCAAAACCATAACGTTTTATGATACATTAAAATGAAGTTGACATCAACGTTTTTGAAGACTTTTTGGAATTGATTTTAAAATTAAACTATGCTTTATGAACAAGTAACGGTGACTTTGCCAACCTATAGGTATGTATATGATATGCTACCTCTAAAAATGATAATAACGAAAAACAAACAACCCAACAACAACAACAAACAACAAAAAAACAAACAACAAAAAGTGTTATCGTCGTTGTTGGTGCGTGGTTCTGTTGTTGTGGAAAACAAGTCTAAGCTACATTATCTGACCATTAGCCTGTAAATCGGCTCCGATAGGTTCGGATTAAGTGTATACAAGTGAACTCTTCCTGTCGACCGTTTAGTACTTGAGGATATAGATTAGATAATAAGGATTAAATTGAATATAGTTTTTATATTATGGAGTTATAACACAAAGAAAAAAAGGGGGGGGGGAGGGGGGGGGGGGGGGGAGGGGGGAAGCACTGTCATCATAACCCGCTTTCCGGTCTATTTAGACATTCCGCCTTTTTTGTTATATTTCCATAACACAAAGGATAATTCAAGTTAATCGTTGATATTCATCAACAGAACGTTGTTATAGATTTTTTGTTGCATTTTTGCCAGTAAATTAATTAATCAATTAATTTACTGGCAAACTTAGCCAATGTAATAAAACTTACATTTTCACTGCAGCGATGACCAGTGAAAATATTCGATTTTGCAATGAAAATATAAGTTTTTCAGTTTTGACCAATCAGAGCGAAACTTTGTATTCACCTATTAAAACCGGTTTTTCTAATGGAAACGAAGATAAGTAAAATGGTCATTTTGCAATATTTTTGAAATATTCAGACAAAAATGCTCACTCGACGTTAGCTATTCATGCACAGAATGCAGCAAAAAAAGTTAAGATTGCGTTGATCAGTCCTTTCAAAATGGCGCCGTCAAGTTGACGTAGATTAACGTCACATAGAGATGACGTCATAAATTATGTTAATGATTCCCACACTTTTTGACCCTATTAATTTTTTAATGTCTTTTATTTTGTTTTTAAGTTTATAAGATGCAAAAAAAGAAAATAGGACGGTTTCCCGTTTAATTTAACATATACTCGACTCGTATAACAGAGTCTTTCGATATGTTTTCGATATTCTGTTATTCTCGTGAATTTATGTTATATCAAACTTGACACTATTTAATATCCTCTTATCATTAGAAAAAATAAAAATAGGCCTTGTCACCTCCCCGAATTAATTTTACCTACAGGTATATTCATGATAATTTATGCTACAACTAAATAAGAAAATATTACTATATTTTTTTTGTATTTATTTATTTTTTAAGTTTTTCACGTAGAAAAATGCAAAAGTATAACAGATACACTTATACTCGCACATGAAGCAAAACCATTAATAACATAACTGACGTTAAAAAAAATTAGAAAAAAATGAAATGTTACCGTTATTGAATTTTGCGTGGCATTGGGATTGGGATGTAAACAAGTTTAAAATTTTATGTTCCTGACCTGTGAATCATTTCTGTCCAGTCATTCTTAAGATGGTAAAGTAGGCTCGCGGTATTGAACTCTTGAGATACTGCGGGTGTTGATACTTATAACCAAATTGTTGCTTCTCGCTTACTGTCAAGGTTCATTATACAGTACCCTATGCCCAAATATGGTGGAACTTATCTTGATGTATATATTGACCTCTTAACCTTGAAGGGCCAGTTTAGTAAAGTTTGTTCTATGAATGTAGAAGTTTCACATCGTCTTATTAAAGGGTTTGTGTATTGTATGGGATTTTCAAACCGTGGACAGCAAGGGCCATTTTGGGGCGGGGTTTCTTTGTTGTAAACGGACGGCCTGTCGCATGTCATCCTGAGCAATACTGTTAAAGTGTCTTGTCTAAGGTCATAACCCTGACAGCAAAGACAACAGGCACATTTCCCAGCTTCCCGAGAAACACAGCTCTAACAGAATGAGCTATCGCAGTCTTTAAGGGAGTATCGCTATACAAACAATAACCAAAACAAGAATTCCACTGGTCGAACTTTCCTGACTTTTGCATAACCTTCATTTTGAATCGTCTTAAGCATACATTTCATAAATTGAGAACAATCTCTGTTCGCCAGGATTCGTATTCTTATCGTATTACGAAAACCTTTATGAACGCAGAAAAAAACCAATAAGCATCTGTTCGTCCTTTTAAATCCAAACCACGACATTAATTGAAATATTAGATGGACGCAACCCTTTTCTAAGTTAGACTTATTATGTCGCTAACAAACATCCGGGATTCCTCTCCTCTTTTCCGGGTTCTAGAAAGACGTAACAGCTGTATGATGTCCTTAGGGTCACTGACGGGTCCTGAAAGGACGTAACAGCTGTGTGATGTCCCTATCATCACCGAAGAGCCCTAGAAGTAGTTAACAGCTGTATGATGTCCCTAACATCACTGACGAGTCCTAGAAGGACGAACCAGCTGTATGATGTCCCTAACATCACTGACGAGTTTTAAAAGGACGAACCAGCTGTATGAAGTCCCTAACATCACTGACGAGTCCTAGAAGGACGAACCAGCTGTATGATGTCCCTAACATCACTGACGAGTCCTAGAAGGCCGAACCAGCTGTATGATGTCCCTAACATCACTGACGAGTTTTAAAAGGACGAACCAGCTGTATGAAGTCCCTAACATCACTGACGAGTCCTAGAAGGACGAACCAGCTGTATGATGTCCCTAACATCACTGACGAGTCCTAGAAGGCCGAACCAGCTGTATGATGTCCCTAACATCACTGACGAGTCCTACAAGGACGAACCAGCTGTATGATGTCCCTAACATCACTGACGAGCCCTAGAAGTAGTTAATAGCTGTATGATGTCCCTAACATCACTGACGGGTCCTATAAGGAAGTAACAGCTGTATGATGTCGCTAACACCATTGGCAAGTCATAGAAGGACAAAGCAGCTGTATGATGTCCCTAACGTCACAGACAAGTCCTAGACGGACGTCACATCTGTATGATGTCCAACACGTCAATGACGAGTCGTAAGAGCTGAATGATTTTTTTGATGTTTATTGTGTTGATGAAGAAATATATAGAAATTCTCTCTGTAAAATGCCATTTCATAATACCCCGTATGTGCATAGAGAATTTTGACCATGCAATGTAAATTACTTTAAGAAATAATACAAATCGTCCTATTTATGTCGTAAGGAAACGAGCAGTTGTAAAAAAACACTGGAATATTGAGATGTACTATGTTAATTCAATTTAATGACTGTAGCATGGTTACTTGACAGGATATGTGTCTCTAGAATAGTAGGATTATAAATAATATTGAGTTTTATGATTTTGGTCTCGAGGAGATGTCAGAGCTAAATTTCAATCTTGGGAAAGTTAATCTACATGTATTATAATTTAGTTGAGCAATTCTCACAAATAAACCCAACAAAAACAAAAAAAAACACCCCCCCCCCCTTCCCCCCTTTTCACAAGTCAATAATATTGAACCAATGCAATCGTTGATGATTTATGTTTTATAAAAGCAGACATTGTATTCACTGAAACCATAAATGTTGTGTCATTGTTTAATACAGTGAACAATATAATATTTTGATGACTTAAGCTGCATCAAAACAGTCAATGTATTCCGAGGATGTTTCTACTGTCATTAAAATACAAAGTAGAATTTTATGATAATTGATATTTAATCACATCAACGTAATTCGATGATTGTATTGCTCATTTACATAATCTAACGATATTTAATATGATATCAAAGTACACAACATAATTTCCTGATGTTTAATGATGGATTATTAAACAATGGGAAGTTTATGTTTCTACAAAATATGTTAATTAATAATTTCACTCAAGTGTATCTGATCACGGCTTGTGATTGTCTTTATTTTAATTAATTACTTTCCTCGTTATCATTGATATTGTCATAGATTAATCAAATTAAATTGTCATTTCATGTATAATAATCGCCTGTGGTGTGTCGCCCTTTCGGAAGATAAGATATTCGTGTATCATTATTAAGTGTGTACAATAAACACTTTGTTTTGTTTTGCACCAGTGACCAAGTTATAGGAATAAAAAATGTAGATCGCCTGGGGACACATATCTGTATTGCGCGGTCATAAGTCAAGGTCATTGGGGATGCATAAATATTTGTTGTTTCACAGGTTAATGAGTCAGGTGTCAGGAAAATAAGGAAAACAGATGTTTACAGTACATAACGTTAGACAAAAAGTATAAACAATTTTTGTTATCACAGAACAATGTCGGATATGTAACTAAAGCTACATGTTGTAGGACAATATCATTTGGTTTTATGTATTATTAGGCATTGACGTGTGTACAATCAGTTTGAAAAATCTCAATGACGCCATCGCGTGATTCATTATGACGTCATAATCATTAGGTGTATGTTTGTTTGTTTTTGTTTAACGTCCTATTAACAGCCAGGGTCATTTAGGTGTATGACTATTGGTGATAAATAGTTCTAATGTTTAATCTCGATCGGATCATAATCTAAACCCATGGATATGATAAGAACATATTAGAAAATGATTAGATCTATATGGTATTTCATTTATTGTCGATATAAATGACAGTAGTTTGCAGGACTAAAATGCCATGTTTAACTATGATTGGATATGAATGAAGCTTTTTTTTTTTTTTGTCATTCATATTTTTCTTGTTATTTGAATTTTTTGTTCAAGTTCCACTCATTACGAATATATTAACATTTAAACAATGGGAATAAAAAAACATGTACATGGGTTTCGCTCCTTGTATTTATAATTTTTTTTAAAGGAAGCAAATGTATGTTATAGTCTTATCCTGTTAGAAATGTATACATATTTGAATTAATTATTTCAGACGCAGACTTTTACATTTATTCCTACATGACGAATATAGCGGGACATATCTGACAACCTTGTGTCTCTTATATATTCTAAATTATCTAATAAATCTATCTTCGCTATTGTAAAATGGAATGCATTTCTAGTTCAGGTTTGTTACGGAAATTAAAGCAAAAATCAAGAATGTTATCATGATTACCTAGCTATGTATTTCCAGCGGAAGCAACACTAACATTTAAGACATGTATGTTTATACAAATATTTAAGTTCACGTGTTATGTTAGAATTAATGAATACACATGAATGTTAAACGTTCATTATATATAATACAAGTAAAAAATGCTAGTAGATGAAATGGAAAATTTACTTACCAAACAGGAGAACACTTAGCAGGAAGACAGTTAATCCCTCCATCCCTACCGAATGGATATGTCAACATGGAGGTGTACCATTCACTCTCTCGCAGATATGATATCACTCAAACTCTGACGTGTGCTGGGGATCATAGTAAAACCGAGCCTGGTTAACTTAACGCAGAAAAATATAACTATACATAAATTGTATATCTATCAATTTCGTTATTATCACTGCATAAAAAGAATTTACCAGTCACGGATATAATGCAATTTTAAACTGAATATAAAAATAATGTTTATTATAACTATGGTGTGTTAAGAAACTGAAGAAAATAAAACGTAAAAATCTAACTAGACTTCTTCATTCGTGTTAGGAGAACCGTATGTATACTATACAACTGCACAACTGATATTCAAAGTATTGTTAGCTTACAACAAAAAGAGTCATATGTAAATCCTGGGAATAATGACATTATAATAATATATTTCTCTTTTGAATAATTAATTGGGTATGTCTTAATTATGTTTATAGTTAAGGTAAAAAAAGCAATTATATATGCTTTACTCCAACGAAGAGAAACCACGTGGCCATCAGACGATTTCATTAAGCAAAATTCAGTAGCTCCAAAAGCATGGCTTGTTTTCGTAAAAAGAAAGCATTAATGACAAACATTGTGATCGGCAAAAAAAAATACATAAAATATGGCTACCTACACACGTATGCAAAATAAAACTCCTAATTTCCCCAGTTTACAATATGGCTATTTGTAAACGTACATTGTATCTAAAACAATAGTCCAAACGACCCCAGTCTAAAGTACGGCTACATATACACGTATGTAACATAATAGTCCAAACAACCCAAGTCTAAAATATGGCTACATATACATGTATGTAAAATAATAGTCCAAACAACCCCAGTCTAAAGTACGGCTATTTATACACGTATGTAAAATAATAGTCCAAACGACCCAAGTCTAAAATATGGCTACATATACACGTATGTAAAATAAAAGTCCTAATTTCCCCAGTCTTTTGTATGGCTACATATACACGTATGTAAAATAATAGTCCAAACAACCCCAGTCTAAAGTACGGCTATTTATACACGTATATAAAATAATAGTCCAAACGACCCAAGTCTAAAATATGGCTACATATACACGTATTTAAAATAATAGTCCTCACGACCCCGGTCTTTAATATGGCTACACAAACAAGTATGTAAAATAAAAGTCCAAACGACCCCAACCTAAAATAACGATTTTTTTTTATAAATGGATAGTCCTATTCGAGGATGAGTCGAAATCAATGAAAATAAACCCCGCGAAAATTAAATATTAAACAGGAACATGAAGGATTAACTGTATTTCCTAATCAAATATATTAGTTATATCAGTTTTTATGAATATTTCTGGTCAAGTTCTTTAGATGTATGATTTAATATCTGGTAAAACTGACAATGCTGTAGTTTTTAGACCTTTATAAAAATTAATCAGTTAAACTCTTCATATGCCATGCTAAACATACCTACTTGTATATATACTATACGATATCGAACCATCGTTGTTCAATGACATGCATAATCTCATTTGCAAGTCATTTCCAAATAATATCGATTCATCATCATTTCTTATACTGAAGGGATCAGTCATTTTGACATCAAAATAATTAATCATTGCAATACAAACTTACAAATCTCGGCAGGAATTTCAAAAATTCGTATACAATGATTAATTGCAGTGGTACATAGACAGTACCTTAACACAATTATATTATGGACAGGAGATGTGATAATTTGCCGCTTTCGAATGGAAGTTAATCGCAAAAACAAAAACCACAAAACCCCAACATACTGGTGTTCGTATTCAATGTTTTATTACCCACGAACAATACTATAATTTAATACAGTAAACAGCATTCCTAACATTGACACACTGATAATTGTTTGAACATACACAATTTCCGTAAAAAGTGAAATCATGCATAAGAAGGCCAATGATATACCCACATACCAACATGTTATAATTCTAACCCTAAGACTAGGACGAAAGTACGGCTTTTTGTTAATAGTTACATAGAAATCATTTAAAGGGTAAAGTGAGAATGCAACCAGAAGTTTCGGAAGGGTATGTGTCGTTTAGTTTCACTGACGACATCCGCCATTTAAATCTGGGTCTAGTGTAGAAAAGATGACATTCGCAAGGGATTGCACAAACATAAAAAAGGTATCATCATCTCCCAAAACAAATCGAGAATTGGATGGAGTAGAGTAAATGAATTATACTTCGCCAACAGCTGTTTCTGTCATCTAGGACTCGCCATTGATGGTGCAGGCCAGTAGTGTTGATGATAAGAGGCGATCAAATGCAAAACTCTAAATGGATCAAAAGAAAAGCAAAACCCAGATGCGGAAGAGCAAATTCATTATCCTTAATACATTTCATAGTTTTTGATATTGCATTTCAACAGAACATGAAGTACATGAATGTATTTTGAAACTATTAGAAGGAATTAAAATGCGACAAGCTGGTTCTGATACACCTCGAGGACTGAAAGGTCCACTTGTGGTATCTACCTCCTCAGACGGAGGACTAGAGTGGTGGTAACAGAACCGAAAAGCATAACAGAGTTGTCATAAACTGGTTTAAATCGCTTGTGATTGAATAGGTAGGTTATATAGAAACACAGAAAATAAGAGAATAGTTTAATTATATGGTAATCTCACCTGTTCTTTAATACTACATTGAAATATATCACTCTTTCGAATAAATATTTGATGAGTTTCATAAATAGTTTTATTTTCTTTAATGTTAGATCACCACTTTCTTGCAAAAACATATCCAGGGGTAATTATTGATATACCGACTTAGCTTAATATATAACTTCTTATGTTGTCGTCAGTGGACATTCTAACAAAAAATGATAGGAATTTTAACAGGTATCGCTACAAGATCAAAAAGGAAAATCAGATGAATTCCCACGATATAGATCATTGTTTAATGCACGTCGATTGTGTCTTAGCCTAGTAATTAGAATATTAAGAATACGTTGATCGTAGTTAAGAATGAGCGGAGGATATGTGTTGCTTTTATGTAAAGAAACAATTATTGTTTTCAGATTTGGCTGGTTTCTACATGTAACTGTTTCTGCGAGACTATTCAAGAGTCTACTGGTCGATAGAATAAACGATAATCTAGAATTCGCAAGATTATAATTTGAAATAGAGTAATTGATATTATTTCTTAACACGTACGGGTTTTTTTTTCTCCAGCTTAATTAGGTAATAATGTTTACATGTATGAAGGTGTTTGTTTATTATGCAATTTTGTGAAATAACTTAAGTTTTTTCCCGCCTCGTCTACTTATTAAAGTTTCCAATCCTGTGTTTAAATGCTGAGATTGTTTACTGATGTAACACGACAATCAGGTTACAATTATAGGTGATTCTAATGTTTTTCTAGTGAATCGACATGGAATAGAGAGCAACCACATCAACGTTCAAAAACATCTTCCAAAGTTGGAAGTATGAAACATTAACAAATTTAAGTTATTTTCTTTTTATTATAAATTTTAATTATTCTCAAAGCGTTTACTTTTTTCAATGCTGACTGATATCAGTTTTCTATGCGGTTTCCGCACTTTGCATAAGAGGTTATAATCACACCCACGTGCCTATACTTTTCTGAGAATCGGAGAATTGTCCCGTGAAAATACAGTTCAAAGACATAATCATGTGTTATGTTAGAGATAAATGATACTTAAGTTTTGTTTGGATTAAATGTGAGTAGCCATTGTTTTGAACAAGTTTTGAATTGGAGAATTCTTTGTTTAAAAAATACAGTTCAAAATCATATACATGTGTTATATTTGAGATAGTTGATACTTTAGTTTTGTTTGGATTAAATGTAAGAAGCCATTGCTTTGACCAACAAGTTTTGAATTGGACAATTGTCTCGTTAAAGTACAGTTCAAAGTAAAAAGCACTTGTTATAGCTGAGATAAGTAATACTTTAGTTTTGTTCGGATAAAGTGTAAGTAGCAGTTATTTTGACCAACCCATTTTGAATTGGATAATTGTGTCGTTTAAAAGACAGATAATAAATTTTCTTTGTTTTCATGGTAAATACTCAAATGTGATTGGTCGAAAAATTCTTTTCATTCTTCTATGAAAGAAATTCCGAGAATGCCGCGAAAAATGTGACGTCACAATACGACAATTGACGTTGCGTATTGATTTGAGAAAAAGAATCCCATTTAAAACCAGTAAAATTGTACATAAAACATGTTTTAAATTAGAAAATCATTTTCAAAAATTAATTATAAGCATTGATGTCAATTATTTTTTAGTTTCATCGGGGAATGAAATAAATTTTGTTTGTGTAGCAGGGTCAAGCTGTTATCTGATTTGTATGTCCGCGCCCGCCGTAAAGAGCACTGATTTGTGTGTCCGCGCCCGCCGTAAAGAGCACTGATTTGTATGTCCGCGCCCGCCGTAAAGAGCACTGATTTGTATGTCCGCGCCCGCCGTAAAGAGCACTGATTTGTGTGTCCGCGCCCGCCGTAAAGTGCACTGATTTGTGTGTCCGCGCCCGCCGTAAAGAGCACTGATTTGTGTGTCCGCGCCCGCCGTAAAGAGCACTGATTTGTGTGTCTGCGCCCGCCGTAAAGAGCACTGATTTGTATGTCCGCGCCCGCCGTAAAGAACACTGATTTGTTTGTCCGCGCCCGCCGTAAAGAGCACTGATTTGTTTGTCCGCGCCCGCCGTAAAGAGCACTGATTTGTATGTCCGCGCCCGCCGTAAGTGCTCGCTATCGTGCTCCTAGTTTGTCCGCGTGTCGTATCCCGTTGTGTGGTTCATATAGCGTACAGACGTATTGCGTTTTGTTACTCGTGTTTATGTGGTTTTCTACGTTTGTATTCTATGGTGTGGTTTTGTACGTATTACGTAAAGTTGTGTCAGTTGTTTTCATTGGTCAGTGTTTTGGTCACTTGGCGGGTATTTGTCTTTGTCTCGGGTAGGTGTCAGTTCCGAGTTGGACTCCACGACCGTACGGACGTGTCTGGAATGTAAGTGTTGTCTTTGTTTGAAAGATGTTTTAAGTCTTTTAAATATTTAATTATCATATGTACATCTCTATATATTAAGCTGACAAAGCGTTGTTAATGCTTTGTATTGTAATTTTGGTGATAATTTATATGTTATAATGTACGTGACAATGAATCTTTTCAAGGTCATAATAGTTTCATGTATTCTTTGTAAATTAACGTTCTAGTCTTTAGACGAAGATAGTGATACTTAATTATTTATACTTTGTTTACAGTTTGAATTTCTCATAGTATTGGGAGTCTCGCAAGGTCTGTGTAGATACGGCTCTGCGCCACACGCAGGTAGCTATGTGTTATTTTTTAATAATGAATATTTGTTATTTGAATTACCTGAGTAATTAATAAGTGAAAGTAATGGTATTAGTATTTATAGTAATTTATGTATCAATAAGCAACTATCGTATTTATAGCGGATCGCTGTAATATAAGAAATCTTTAGTAAGCGTTGTGCTCTAAATGTATGTTTAATCTGTGTCAGTGTATAGTATGTATGTTATATCGATTGTTATTTTGTTACAGGGTTATACATGTACCATGGTACATTCTCGAATAAATGACAGAGACCTCACCCAGAGTGTACGTTATTTGTATACAAACATGCACCTCTACTACATTTGCAAACTTCTGTAGAATCCGCTACGCGGATTCATACAGTTTGCAAACAAAATTTGTTTCATACCCCGATGAAACTAAAAAAAAATGACATCAATGCTTAATTCAATGTCATAATCCTGTGTTATGTCTGAGATAAATGATACTTTAGTTTGGATTATGTGTTTTGTTTTGTTTTGACCAACACGTATACAACATGTCTGACTTTCTATCGCAGAAGGAAACAAAAGAGTTCCAAATAAGGTCATGATGTCGACCATGAACTTTGCCTTGACCTCCGTGTGTAACCTATAAATAAATCAGTGTTACAATGGAGACACCAATATATCATCACCGTAATACGACATTGTACCGATAAAGTGATTATATTCATAAATCAAAAATATTTAATAGTTACTTAAGATTTCCTTTCACATATAACATACATCAATGGCTTCAGTTAGTCACGTGGTTTTATGTCGAGCCCAGTTTACACCTGATTGAGTAGTATTACAACTTTACTAAGCTGTTCATTGATGATACAAGTATATACAGAAAACAAAATTCATACCTTATCTGATTTATTTGTTGTTAAATCATATCTAAAGGAGCTGCTTTAACAAATAAACATCAATACATCAGAACATAAATAAACAAATACTTCAAAGTGACGTATACGTGATCTTCATAGCGTATAACACAATGATCTAAATACATCTACAATAACAGTAAGTCTAAACGCCCATAAACCTTCTAAATAGAAAAGTACGAGTTATCTTTCTTTTCTTAAGTAAACATGGACATATGATTACCTGGTTAGGGATAAACTGGAGTTCTCCTATAAAACCATTTAAGCCTTGTCACAAAAACAACTCGACAAATACTATGAATTGCAAATTTAAGTGTAGACTGTTCAATGGGGCTCCCCCACCAGCACGTGCGACGTGGGCTACAAACTATCCCCTATCGGCAGGCATTCGATATATATATATAAATATATATATTTTTTTGTAATTTGTTTCCTCAAACAATTTGAGCAATATTAGTGAGCATCCTATATTGCTGATTAATACATATGTTCCTAAAACGTAAAACTAGTTATTGGTAGTACATGATTCATTGATGGCGCGGACCAGCTGTCAGATCTGTAGCACATTTTAAAACAGGTATAATGAAGCTTTACACAGAACAATTACGCATGAATTGGTTCCTTGGCCAATAATAACAATCTTTGTACACCCCACCCCCTAGCCAATCCTTGGCCAATAATAACAATCTTTGTACACCCCACCCCCTAGCCAATCCTTGGCCAATAATAACAATCTTTGTACACCCCACCCCCTAGCCAATCCTTGGCCAATAATAACAATCTTTGTACACCCCGCCCCCTAGCCACAACCACTACCAGATCTTTTTTCACCATTTGACCAAATCTGTGAAGTTCCTCTGCCCGGATTCATTGCAAAAACGACTCACTCCGAATTTTCTCATGTTAACAATAAATCACTCATCCTTAGATAATTTAACTATACTTACATTCTCATGTCATCTGATGTAAATACACGACGACGACGACTGTAATTTAAATTCAAAATCGATCAAATGAAAAACATACTTATAGAGAATAAGGACCATCATGGATACCCTTGCAGCAGATAAGAGAGAGATTAAGACCATTTCTTCTGCCTCAACAACATTACTAATACCTATCCCCAATTATTGCGAGTTGCTCAGCTGTACTATAATATTAGACTATTTCAACTAGTTTTTAGGATCTGAATTTAAAGCTAAATTGTATTGTATTAACACAACATTGATATCTTATAGTAGACGACTAGTTATTAAAGTCAGATGTTTTCTATGCTTATAAAAATGACTAGACATTTACAATTATACTCTAAAATCAGATGTTTTCTATACTTATTGAAATGACTAGACATTTACAATTATACTCTAGGATCAATACCAGTTATTAAAGTCAGATGTTTTCTATACTTATTGAAATGACTAGACATTTACAATTATACTCTAGTGACTGGACATTTACAATTATACTCTAGTGACTAGACATTTACAATTATACTCTAGTGACTAGACATTTACAATTATACTCTAAAGTCATATGTTTTCTATACTTATTAAAATGACTAGACATTTACAATTATACTCTAGGATCAATAGAGGGAAATAACATTTTTCTGTCAGGTCTAACCTGAAGGTTTTCTTGCAAAAAGACTTATATAGACTTAGCCTGTTCTTTGGACGCATGCATGATGCATACATATTTGTATGTATTTAATAATATCAATTGATAAATATTTTGAAATGAAAATGACCTATTTCGTTTTCACCATGCTAGTTCAAATTTTTAACATTTTACCTATCCGAATTTGACCAAGATTTGAGTTTTGAAATTATTACAACAGACATACATGATATTAGCACCTTTTAAGACAAACTGAGAATTAGGGAGTCCAAATGAATCAATCTGTACAATAGAGCACGTTCGTCCTTCTGGGTCTCGTCAGTGATGCTAAGTGCCAAAGGTGGTGATAGGAGTCGACCACAAGAATTTAAAACATATCCAACGAACTGTCCAAATCTGGGCGGAAATATGCAAATGACCAAAACTAATTTTATAAGTTTGCAAAACGTGTTTTAAAATAACATGTACATGTGTGTATTCTAAAGCATGTCACTTCTTCCAATTGATGAAAAGGGAGATTGATGGAGGGGGAGGCAGAAGGATGAGTATTGGTCGAGGAGGGGGGTATTTGGAAAGTGGTATTTTATATGTGATCACAACGACAGGTATGAAAGAGGAAAAGAATATACAATACTAATTAATTGTTTATTTCAGGTTCATATCGTACAATCACATTTATTGAAATACGAATTCTTTCAAAAAAAAGTGAGATCAATCTCCAGATGATTCAATACATTTGGGATAAAGTGTATAAATTATCATAGAATGCAGATCAGTGAGCAGGTAATTGAGAAAACGCCTACCAAAGTAGGCTCTAGGCAGGATATATGGCTGTAGGTCACGTTTATAAATTACTTTAAAAGAATGTAAGACAGATATAACATATGTCGTACTAGGTAAAAGTTCATGTAGTCATTCTGTATCATTTTATATTGAGGCGCATTTTTGTTTTCAAGGAATTAAATACCCCCTTTCTACCAACAATGACGCTATTGCTGTTATTTTTTTTACAAAAGACAATTTGAAAATCATAAAACAGCAGTGAAAATTATTTATTGAAATACACAAAATTGTGTGCATTACCTAATGTTGCCCCTGACGCCGAAGTAACCCAATTGTATGAACAGTCTAAGGTATATTACATAATTAGATGCATTAAGTACATTGAGTTCATGGTCAACAACATTATTCAATACGTTAAGTACATTACTGACATTATTAAGTACATTAAGTATAATGCTATGCACATTTAGTAAATTAAATACATAAAGTACTTATTCAATACATTATGAAGTAAATAACGTGCATTATAAAATACATTAAGAACATTGCATTACGTATATTATTAAGTACATTAAGTACAGTTTTAAGTACATTAAGAACATAAAGTACATAAATACATTATGAAGTACACTATTAAGTTCATAAAGTTATTATTAAGTACGTTAAGTACATAATTAAGCACATTGAGAACATGAAGAACATTATTATATGTTTGAGAACGTTATTATGTACATACAATTCTTATCAATACATCAAAAGGAACGTTATAAAGTCACTATTAAGAACATTAGTGAGTACATTCTGTACAGTAAGTACATTTTCACATTACGTAAAGTATTAATCAAATACATTATTAAGTACATTAAGTATGTTATAAAGTACATTATAATTATATATACATTACTAAGCAAATGTCCCTGTTTTTACAGAATATGTTGTAATTTAACTTTTACTTGGTTAATTTTTCGTCCTTTTACAGAAGATAAGAAGACATCTGCTTCCTCCACTTGAGCATGCATCACCAGGGACACCAATCACTACTTTGATACAGTAGTATCTACCTTACCTAATCAAGCCACTGACAATGAAGCAGAATAAGTCTTTAACAGTATTTACAAATATTGATGCCATTGGAACACTCTCTCATCATAACATCCCCCAACGCCACCACCACCACCACCAGAGCCCCCCCCCCCCCCCCCCCCCCCCCCCCCCACAAGAATCCCCTCCCCCCCACACCAGAACATCCACTAAACAGAACACCCCCACCAAACCCCCATCCCCTCCCACCAGAGCTCTCCCACATCAGAACCCCCATCACCTCTCCTCCCGCCGTTTTAGTAGGGAAGTGATTTTAAGGTGAGTACTTTATGTTTCATGTGTCCCTAGCAGCAAGCACACACATTAATTTATTTCAAATAATGTAAATAAATTAATCTTACATAATTTACATGAACATTGCTATCTAAGTAGTAGTCAAGTATATTATTCATGATTTTGAGATTTTCTCTAGTGATTTGCCATTGTTAATTTTCGACATGCTTTTTTATAAGTATTTTAAGTCTGAAAAATATACCCTACAAGTTATAAGCTTGGGTTCGGGCACTGACTTCTTTGGATAATTCGATAAACCTCGGCAGATTCCGGTATCCATGATAGGGTGCCGGAATCTGCCGAGCTATCCCAAATGCATCCGGATACAATAATACGAATAACCTCCCTTTAAGTGCAGTTTAACAACGGTGTAGTATGTCAGCCAAAAGAGAGAAAAAAGAATAAATGAATAAATAATAGATATAAAAATATCTCAATATTAGTCAAAACATTAAGCTAATTAAGGTTAAAAAAAAGATATTTATTGTTTAAATCGTAATGCATGTAACTTTCATTAAAAAAAAAAACAGAAAAGAAAATGTATATTATGGAATTTCATTTCCAACAAAATAAATGTCAGAACCACATTTCAAAATACAGTCAAAACAAGGAAAGCCTGGAATTAAACAACCGATGCAGAATATTTCTGACGAAAATAAGTAATATTTTAATAATTAACGGCTACCATGACAACGAAGAATATCTCACCCAAATACAAAATAAAATTAAATTAAAGTACAATAGTCGATCTCCGGGTTAACAACTTATAGAGCATGTATACTCTTACAGGTCCAATATAATGTTAACTGTTTCGGCAGTGATCAGTCAAGCGGGAAGTACACAATACATAAACACAACAACAACAACAAACAAGTCAGAGTCAACAATTCAACAGCTATAAATAGATTTATGAGATGTATATATATAGATATCATCGCCTGGTAATGTATGAAGTACGCTTAACAGTTTTATTTGTCTCAATCTGATAAACTATGTAAATATGTATGTTTAACAATAAACAAATGATATTTTGTAACTATTTCATGGTGTAAATTTACATTTCTGTTCGTGTAAAAGCATCAAGCTAATTAATGATTGCGATAATTACTATAGTGTTCCTGACGGCAAGCATTCTGGTAACGCTGATCCACTATAAATTAATCATATAGCTAATTCATCCTTTAAGTCATTCATCATTGAGCTAATTCATCTTTAAGCTAATTCATCCTTGAGCGAATTCATCAATGAGATTATTCATCATTGAGCTAATTCATTGTTGACCTAATACATCGTTGCGTGAATCAATCATTGCGCTTATTTACCATTGCAATAATTCATCAGTGAGCTAATTCAACATTGAAATCATAAATCATTGAGCTCATTCATCGTAAGTACAATTCAGTATTCAGCTAATTCATTATGGAAATAACTAATCATTGAAATAAATCATCAATGTGCCAATTCAACTTGGATAATTATTCATCATTTAGCGAATCCATACTTTAGCTAATTCATCACTGAGCTATTTAATCATTGAACTAATTTATCTTTGAGCTAATTCAACATTGATATAATTCATCATTGAGTTAATTTACCATTGACATTTCATCATTGAAATAGTTCTTCATTGAACTAATTCATCACTATCATAATTCATCTTTGAGTAATTTCCACATTGAGCTAATAATTCATCATTAAATTAATTCATCATTGAGCTAATTCATCATTGAACTGATTCATCATTGAACTGATTCATCATTGCGCAAATTCGTTTTTTGAACTTATGATCATTAAAATACTTCATTATTGAAAATAATTCATTATTAAGCTAATCCATCCTTGAACGAATAAATAATTTAGCTAATGCATCAATCGACAAATTCAACAGTGAAATTATAATCATTGAGCTTATTCATCATTTGAATAAATCATCATTGATCTAATCCATCATTGAACTAATTCATCATTGAAATAATTTATTATCAAGCTTATATATCATCTAATTAGTGATCGGGCTAGTTCAGCAATAAACTAAGTCATCATTTAGCTAATTCATCATTGAGCTAATTCTTCAGTGAAATACTATTTTATTGTGCTTAATCATCATTAAGCTGATTCATAATTGAAATAATTCATCCATGGGCGGATTCATTACTGAACTGATTCATCTCATTTTACCTTGCCTTAAAGCATTGGAAAGAGGAAGGGAAAAATCATCGGCATACATAATCAGTCGCTTATATCACTTGGAAATTCTAATATCATTAAGGCTTGGCTTAGTTTTGTTTTAAGGAATGCCTCCCCCGTGCGCGAGATAAATTGTTTTACGGCTCATCGACAATGCGAGAAAGTTAGGGCCAAAAGCGTGTAGTGTATATGTATGCCTGGTTTGCGGATGGCTGCGGTATTTTTGTATTTGTTTCCTTGTAATAATATTTAAAACTATTAAAGTTGCCAACAAAACCGTTCTTTATTTTTTGTAGTCTTGTTATGCATACACGTCAAAATATGCATTTCATTATTTGCTCTCAATCAAACATTACCCTGCAATATCCTAATTGTTAAAAAAACCCCGAAAAGAACCAACATTGTATAGAACATTTACTCTAAGTCCAATCTTGTCTATTGTCCATTTATAGGTCGAGCCGTAGTTTCGCAAGCTTTAGTTTCGTACAACGGTTAATGATCAGTATGGACGATAAAGAGACAATAATTCTGTCATGTTTCCGAACACCCTGTCTTTGTACCTCTGTCACAATGGTCATAAAGATACATCGGACACATGTGTCGTACCAGATCAACACACTGACGGCTATAATCTCCCATTACTCAAATGCTCTTACACGGACATAAATTATCAATCAACAAGCATCTCACTGAGTGCATTATGCATTAAACATTAGTGTGAACAAGACGTTTGCATTGCTATACATTTTTGATTCGGTAATTTCCGGATAAAGGCGTTGTTACCGTTTCGCTAATTAATATCGCCCGACGAATGTCAAATCGGTGTACGAACAGGACGTTTTTTGTCATTCGACCATCTTAGAAGAATCCGGGCGCATAGCGACCTTAAAAAAAACAAGAAAAATATACCAAGGCAGATTTTCCCGGACAATTTCACCATCATTTTCGAACAGGATCGCATCGGAGAAATATTTAACAGACTGAAGAAGAGAACTTGATTTTGCCAGGAAGTTTATCAACTCACGGATTTCAAATTGAAGAGACTTGAGGAAAACGCAAGATGAAGAATATTGTTTGGGGTGTCTATGTGATTCTAAGCCTCTTCTATCTCGCAAAGGCACGTCATCTTGGAGAGGTGAGAATTTAAAACAACTTTTCAAACAAAATAGTATATCATAGCGTTATGTTTTAAAATATTTTCTTTTACTTTATGTTCATGAGTTATATTTGTGAGCAAAAATAGAAATATATCTGTAATCTTTCTAAATATGATTTTATTTTCGAAATTTGTTGTGGAAAGCACGCATTATATCACATTAGATGAGATTTAACATCAAAAGTCGTTTGTTAAATGTTAAAGTAGTATTTTTTTTCATATAACTTTAGTCCTGTGAATACAACTAGAGTTACATTACGTTAATGAGAATAGGTCATTAAAATATACCACAATACTCGGGAAAAATACCTTACAACTATTTCAGTTTCTACTTTAACGCCCGCACCATGTTTCAGTTTCTATATATTTAAACAGGAACAGTTTGCTCTTCCTTTGTCTAAGCAACTGATGACCAACCAAATTCAATTCAGTATTTAAAAATTATCAATTTTAAATGAGGAATTATAATTATTTACCTTTGTTAGATATAAGACAGGATTATAATTTTAAAGTTAATAGTTGTTGAAAATCGATTGGAATGATAACTACATATTATATGCGTTTTTTTTTTTTTATTATTGGACAATTCAATGTATTTGTACTTTTTATCTTATAGCTAAACCGGTGTGTATAACCTTTACATTAAATATCAGGCTATGGCTTTCCCTATCTTTTCAATTTTTATACACCATTCTTTTTTACTTTGAAAATTACGTAACTCCCATGAATAAAGCACTTTTTATAAGTACTTGATTAGACAAAAACGTCTTTCTTCACCAGCTATCATATGTCCTAAATTAATTATAACACAGATTGTAGCCTGGGACAGCTATCATATGTCCTAAATTAATTATTACACAGATCGTAGCCTGAGACAGCTATCATACGTCCTTATTTCACTCGAACATAGATTGTATATTTAGACAGCTGTCATACGTCCTTATTTCACTCGAACATAGATTGTATATTTAGACAGCTATCATACGTCCTTATTTCACTCGAACATAGATTGTATATTTAGACAGCTGTCATACGTCCTTATTTCACTCGAACATAGATTGTATATTTAGACAGCTGTCATACGTCCTTATTTCACTCGAACATAGATTGTATATTTAGACAGCTGTCATACGTCCTTATTTCACTCGAACACAGATTGCATATTTAGACAGCTGTCATACGTCCTTATTTCACTCGAACATAGATTGTATATTTAGACAGCTGTCATACGTCCTTATTTCACTCTAACGCAGATTGTAGCCTGTGACAGCTATCGTATGTCCTTAATTTACTATAACACATATTGTATATTTAGACAGCTGTCATACGTCCCTATTTCACTATAACACATATTGTATATTTAGACAGCTGTCATACGTCCCTATTTCACTATAACACAGATTGTATATTTAGACAGCTGTCATACGTCCTTATTTCACTCGAACATAGATTGTATATTTAGACAGCTATCATACGTCCTTATTTCACTCTAACACAGATTGTAGCCTGAGACAGCTGTTATCCGTCCTTAATTTACTATAACACAGATTGCAGATTTGGACATTTATCATACATCCCTTATTCATTCTAACACAGATTGAAAGTTTTAATACGTCCCTTAGTGACTATAACAGGGACTGCAGACTGAGACAGCTATCATTATCCTTAATCCGATATAACTCATATTGCAGATTTAGACAGATCATACTATCTTAATTTAATATAACACCGATTGATAATTAGTCTGTAGTTTGTTTTTAAGGGTCATCTATATAGCAGAATAATGTTGGATTTCAAACACGAATAAATATCTTAAAATTTCCACAAAAATAGTCATATAATATACCAAAATGTTTGTTTGGACATGTAGTGCCTTAAAATCACAAATAATTTGATGTTGATCTAAAGAGTTACTTTGTGGTAAGTTGTAGCATAGAATAATTTTAAGTCACAAAAATAACCAAACCTGAAAAATAGCCCAGCTGTCATGCTCACAAGTGTCTATAGTACAGGGTAGGAGCATTTGTTTGACCGGACTTGACTCTATGTAGGTATAAACACATATTTTGTTTTGACCTTCAAATGCAAATGGCGGCTGTGGATGATGACATAAAGGGGGGGGGGGGGGGGGGGGGGGAGGTGATATTATTCACAACCGCAATTTGCATTTCAAGGTCAAAATAAAATCAGTGTTAATACATATCATAAAGTCCGATCTAGTCAAACCAATGCTCCTATTTTGTGCTTTAGACTCTTGTGAGCAAAACGACATGACTGTTTTGCGCAATAAATACAAATGAGTTAATTATGTCCCCCTGAAACATGCATTTTTCTCATGTTTTATTGAAATTTACAAACAACTGAAAAAATTAAATGTCAACAGCAAGGCCCACGGTTTGACATGATACATATCAAAATTTTATCAAGTTACTTCTATTAAATTGTACCTTAGTAGAGATTTATAGCCTAGTAAAATATCAACTGTTTTGTCTGGATTTGCTGTTTAGATGCCTCTTAATGAATTTATCAAGTATACATCCTAAGTTTATAGAAATTAGACTTGGTGAGTCAGTTAGGTATCCCTCTAACGCCGGTCAGTCTGATTATTATTAATACCTATTAGCCCACGTATAGCCATACGGTGACCAGTAAGGTCGCCAGGTAACAGAGACCTCGTTACCAGACACCTGTCTGTCATTACAACACATAGGAAGATGGGACTGTGACAGTTTGATGACCCGACTCGAGCCCGAGATATAGCGACTTAAAAGTGCCTCTTTTGAATGTGTCATCAATTCTCCTGCAGACAGAACTTTGGAATTTTTCCCGTTGATTTCCATACTATTTGACCTAAATGTTCTTACATTCTCAGTCATATATTTCCAGCCATTAGAAACTGTGCAATATCAGTAACCTTCTCTGTCTTCTCTGTGCTGAGGAATATCAGTATTCCTTGATATGATAATGATGTTCTTGTGATATATTTAACCCTTTGAGCTAATTTGGTCTTTATAGTGTTTTTGTTGAAGTTTTGGTCTTCATTTCTTTTTAATAAGAAAATGTGATCACCACTTATTTTTGGTGTAATTAATATAATTAATTAAACAATGGAAAATAGACATAATGTATTACTCACCACATACAGACAAGCGAATGGTATAATTGCTATAATGATAATGCTAATGTAAATAAAGAAGATATTCATTCATTGGAAATGTAACACATCATTTGATTGGTCGATAAACGTAATTTGCGACACATTGGCCTGTGCATTGATTACTGATGACCTCAATGACCCCGATTGACCCCAAAAGGTAATAAAATAAAGATTATAGCGCGACACAGAGGTTAATTACTTAGATCAGATGCCCCGGGGGAAGTACGACCATAATTCTGAAAAAAGGCGCAAAAAGATAAAATATGTTGAAATGCTGTCTGATTATATGCATTTTACATACGGATACCACACTCCAACTCTTCTTATTTAGTGGAATTGAAAATATAACAACATTTATTTCCTTTGGCTTTGGTTTTAAACATTTCGAACATGGAATCATATTCCCTGATCAGACACAATCTGGTATGGGGTCAATTGCCCAACCACGTGGGTTTTAACAGAGTACTTTGGTTTTATCCCACAGTAGAGCCTCGTGCACACTTCCATCCGGGTCAACAAGGTGCTTAAAACACAGTTTTTGTAAAATAAATGATGAACATCCCAATCTTACCTGAATACTTTTTATTATGAACACTTCTCTATTGTAGAGCCAACAAACAACCACACAGATCAACAGGATTAATTCTCCTCGCAGAAGCACAACTACTAATCTACGAGGAAGCCCTACGTCATCAAGATCTCAGTCAATGTTGTCAAGGAACATACTGAATCCAAGTAGAGGACTTGACCAGAGCAAGATTTCAAATCGCATTAACCGCCCGAACAGGTCAAATCTACGGACTGCTCAGCAAATAAACCCTTCTCCGCGGAGAGTGCGTATGAATACACAAAGTTTACAGGGTCAGAAGAGCGTCACTATCAGACAACCCAGTGGTCGGCCATTGGTTCAGAATCCACAACGAGGCTCTCATATCATACCGCCTAGTGTTTCAATTCAACGAAATCAAGGACGACAACTCTCTCGAAGCAATGCAGTTGCTAGCAGAAACAACCTCGCCCAGGTGATATCTAATAGAAATGTAAGGATATCGAATGGTCGTAATACACAAAACGGGATTGGTGTAGCGCGCGGACAAAGAGCACGAGGAAACAGTCAACAAGCAGCTCTGCTGGAGCGAGGACATATGTCTAGTCAGTTGCAAAGTAACCTCGGTCGACCAATCCAAACTAACCGTTTCCCTAGCAACACTGTAACTGCGAGAGTTGCCAGGCGACAGGGTTCAGTTGTCCGCGGTTCAAGTAACATGATTAGTCCTGTCCGGAACACAGGGAGTATCCGATCAAATGGTATGATGCAGGGACAAAACAGAGGAGAGTTCAAGCAAGGGGCGACAAATCAAATCAGAATTCGAACACAGACAGATAACTCGAAGCTACCATTTAACGATTTTAATAGAAACGCACCAATTATAAGGGAAAACACAGGAAGAGGTATGTGGAAGAGTGTTCCGGTCGACCCAGCGACTGTTCCTTTAGAACAGTTGAAAAGTCAATCAAGACCTGTTCAAAGCCAGTCTTCTATAATTTTAAACTCACAGCCACTTGTTTCTCAAGGTCACGCGACATTAAACTTAGCCAACTCCAAAAACCGAATGTCTTCTGTGCAAACTGCGCAGAATGTTATTGCTACAAATATTGCAAGCAGTGTAGTTGGAAGCCCTTCAGCTGGAGTCCTGGCTACAAATGGTGTCCAGTCTGGAGTGACTCAGGGCGCTAACGACGCTAACGGAATGATAGCTTTGGAACTTAATCTTGGAGCAGCAAACACGAAACAGGCAAATGTTATCCAGAGCGTTCAACCATCTACGGAAATAGCAGCTGCAGGAAGTGCAAATGTTGCTACTTCCGGATTGAAGATTCCCTCCAATTCCCCAAGTCAAGTTTTGTCAACAAACAAGGCCCCTGTCCATTCTCTACAGATACAGAAGGTACATTCAGGACTGACCTCTGGTGGCAAGAAGAAAATGAGCCTGACATTATCCTCTGGTCAATCAGGTAATTTTTTAATGTGGTCTCCCTCTACATCCATTTATTTTAAACATTTGTTTCGACATATTGCAATTTCCTAATTCTTAGAATTTCCACACATTATTTTCAATTAATCAGGAAAATATTAGCTCCCCTATTTCAATTTCATTAAAACATAATTATTTCTCCAATCTTCATCTACTGGAAAATTAGACAATGATTATGTTGACCCATTGCATTTTCCTGACCTTCGAATCTCCACACATCCTAACAGGAATTTGACTGTGATATGTTATGATATTTTATAACAAAGTGTTTATTTAGAGTTTAGTCCCATGTCAAAAGGCTAAATATGAAGTAAGATATGCCATCAAAAAATAAAAATGACTTCTGTGACAATTTCTTTAATTTGAACTGTATTGTTGATATATAAGAAACGGTTTAAAGATTGTTCGTGAATCAAACAATTTCATTAATTCTGCTTTTTTTTTGTTTTTTGAAGGAGGGCAGCCAATCGTTATAGAAGCACTCGGGAACATTATCCTATCACAGGAAAAACTACCAGACGGTCGAGTCCAATTCGTCATCAAGGCGGACGGACCCACTACTGGTGCGACGGTTAAGGCTACAACAAAAACCACCAAACCCACTACGCCTGCTACCACGGCAACGACGACAGTAACCATGGCACCAACAACGACAACTACTGCCATGCCAACGCCTACCTCTACGATCCCAACTAGCACCATATTTATGGAGGAAACGGAAATGCCTGAACCAGGAGAGTTCATATACCCTCCTTCCGGGCTAGGGACCACTGAACCGATGTAAATTTATAACAGAACAAAGCAACCAGTCCACGTATCTATTTTGGCGCCGCACTTATATTCTAAAGTATACCTGAACTGAAATATATCGGCATTACTCCGCGCCATGATACATTCGCGCATGAAAATTCATCAGCGCCATATTGAATTGGTCAATCAGCATAATTCAGCGCCATGATCAATTTGCGCGTCATCATAACTCGTCATAGAGAACAATACGTAGAAACTGCAATTAGGGCAATTAGAATGTAGTCGAACAAATTTGCTACATAGGTGCTGAGATAAAATGTCGCTATTACTGTGAAATAATACAATTGCATGGGTTTACAATTTCGTGGTTTTCTCAAAGAAAAAAAAATACGTAGGGACATGAATTCCTGGATATAGAAGATCTCCATGCCTGTACTTTGAGCTTTTTTTTTTAGAAATTCGTTCCCATTCGAATTCGTGTATTAGGTTTACCAACGAAATAAACGAAAAATAAACACCCACGAAATGTAATGCTTTAACAGTAAATTAATATTTCCGGTAGATTATGTAAATTTATTTGGGTAAGAAGAACCAAGTTTCATAAAAAAATAAATTTTAAAATCTTCATCAGGATCCATGATGAGGAATCGACATTCGTTATAAACGACTATCTAATTACCTTTTAGCCTCTATTCTTGCAGTAAATGTGTTGTAACATTTGATAAACCGGTTCGACTAATTATACACAAAAGAAAAATCATCTCCACTCCATTTTTGTACATAATGATAATTGATGGCACCAATTAGAAAGAATGACCTATGATAAAAAAAAATACATTTCGCATATTCTGAACAGATCCAAATGTATTGTAATGCTAATAATGCTAAGTTATTGTTTGTTGTTAAATGACAATATTTCTATGGAATCACTTTATTGCGAGATTACCGAGCGTTACCGAACAATACCGAGCAATACCGAGCATTACCGAACATAACCGAGCTTACAATGTTGTTGCATTACCTTGCTTACAGGGGAATATTTATTTGTATATATCGGAAGGGATGAGATTTAATTATCAATATTTACAGATTCCGGATTATTATCTATTAAGAGCTTGATGATTTTAAAACATAAACGATTTGTAATCACATTATAGCTTATCAGTAAGTACATGTATTAGAATGTGTGAGAATGGCAATGACTGTAAATTTGAATGAAAGGACATTAACGTACATGTAGTTTATGCATTTCCGAGATACTTGGTTTTCAGATAACCATTTTAGATAATTACGTTAACCTAAGATAGCATATATGATGTAAATATATAGATATATATTTATTTGGATAAAATATATCAGATAATTTTTTATATAATTCAAATAGAAGTTTACTGTTTTTGTGAGCTATATAGTCATGGGTTAAACGAACGGACCCAAATATGGGTCATATCTTGTGGTAACCATTTTTGGCAAATTGTTTTCAAGACTGCGATGTTCTTGTTGTCTTATCTTTAGCCTGAAATCTCTCCTTTTTGTGTCACATGATTATCATTTCTTTGTAAGAGAGAACATCACTTTATTGTTGTTGTTGAACTGTAGCCGTTTCATACACTGTTGTTGTTGTTTTCGCCCTGATTCTAATTGTCGTTGTGTATGGTCTTGTTATTTTCTCGATTTGTTTCCGTCGTATCATAGTTGTTCTCCAATGTGTATCTGTTTTTTTCTTTGTAATTGCTGTATTGTTTTAATGACTCTCAATATGACGTCTTCTGTTTCCTTGTTTGGTTTCCATCATAACTTTGGCTTGTATCCAGTATCCGCCATTTTGTTTTTCGTTTTTTCATCTTTTCCGTACAGCTCGTTACTCCTATATTTCTGTAGTTGCATTTGTAATCAAATCCGATATCATTTCCGATCTTTCATTCATTATAACAAACGTTATTTTCAAAATTTGAATAATAATGATAAAAAAAAAAGAAAAAGAAAAAAAAAATCATTTTTCATCCTTTACTCTACGTCATTATAGTCTTTCACAGGAAGGAATTAAAATGGTTATGCTCTTTTTTTTGTCAGTAATCACAACACAATGAGAGCATTACATATTTTTTGAAAAAAAAAAATGAAAAAAAAATGAAAAATGAAATGCTTCCCAGGAAAATGTCAATTAAATTAGATAATACGGTTTAGAGTTGTGCAAATCAAGATGAACACATGCTTAAGACAACTTGAACACACGCTATAACTCAGAAATATATGATAGGGGTTATTGTGTTGAAAATAAATTGTTTACTCTTATCAGGGCGAGCCTAAGCATTGATAATATATTGTTTACATATACGTTGATTTATCATGCTTTTATCATGGCATGAGAGCTGTTTATAACTATTTAATTGTTCTTCAACCAATTTTATTGTTATTTTATATATGAGAATAAATTACAAAATACCTGTAACAATGCCTTGTTTTTCTGTGAGGTCCCGGGATATAAAAGTTCTTTGTTCTCTGTCTTTGTTATTGTTTGTAATTAATAAATTGGTTGCCTATTGTTTCCTATATAAAAATAAAAAGCTAAATTATCCTATATAACAATGATTGACTATATTATGCTATATGTCAACAAAATATCAAGTGTTAATATTGTGTTATGAAGATAAAATAGTAGAAGAAAACCATTTAAGCATTGATGTCATTTTATTTTAGTTTCATCGGGGTATGAAACAAATTTTGTTTGCAAACTGTATGAATCCGCGTAGCGGATTCTTACAGAAGTTTGCAAATAAAATTTGTATTTTGTTTGCAAACTGTATGAATCCGCGTAGCGGATTCTTACAGAAGTTTGCAAACAAAATTTGTTTCATACCCCGATGAAACTAAAACAAAAATTGACATCAACGCTTATAATTAATTTTTGAAAATGATTTTCTAATTTAAAACATGTTTTATGTACAATTTACTGGTTTTAAATGGGATTCTTTTTCTCAAATCAATACGCAACGTCAATTGTCGTATTGTGACGTCACATTTTTCGCGCCATTCTCGGAATTTCTTTCATAGAAGATGAAAAGAATTTTTCGACCAATCACATTTGAGTATTTACCATGAAAACAAAGAAAAAATAATTATTTTGATTTGAATGTTAAAAACAATCGTTTTGTCTGACTAGGGAAACATTATGTGAAATCAATATTACACCAAATAATTATATTAACAAAATGAATGGAATACTTACAATATGTAATCTACGATCAATAGAAAGGGTCAGCATATTTTTTGTAGAATAACAAACAATACATAAAAAAAAAAAAAAAAATATATATATAGATAAAATATCTTTCCCCAATTACGCGGTATCATATTGTACTTGTGGTAGTGTTAATCATAACATTGACGTACTTATAATCAACGTTAAACTGACCTTACCATTTTGTAAGGTAACACAATGAGGAAGACGAAGGTAAGATTTCATCAATTTGATATCACTTCCTAGTGAGAAGGCCACAAACATCCATTTTCTATAGAGAAGGCAGATGTAAACATCCATTTTCTAATCTATAAAATAAGGACTAAGGTAGGGACACGAATAATGAAAAGTTTGGATTTCTGATATCCGGGTATTAGTCATACATAACTTGTATTGAACAATTTTTTATCATTTTCTACTTAGAAGGCCGATACAAACATAAATTGTCTATTTCTGTAAAATAAGGAATTAGGTAGAAACGTGAGTAATGGAAAGTTTGGATTTCTTATTTCCGGATATTGAACATATTGCACAACAGAAAACAGGACGGAGCAGACGTTTTACAATAGGATCCTCACCACATTAATAGATAACATGGCTTCATTAATAATCCGGAACGTTAGGAAATCCCTAAACTTAATGTTTCCAAAGGGAAAGCATTACAGTTTTAAGAAAAGTTGCTTTACTAAGATAAAACAGTGTTTACTTGGATACGATTGATTTTGTGATTCCTTAAGTTAGGGAATGCTGAAGAAACCATGGACAGGTACATGTTTATTGCATCCATGGGAATATCTGATATTGCTTTAAATTTTCCATAGAAAAAAGACCAACGGTTAGAGGTATATTTATCTCGCCCGACCCCTAGCGCCCCTAACATTTCTCAGTGTATTTTATAACAAAAATTATATATTTACAGTTTCTTTGTTTGTTGTTTTTATTTTTTGATTTTGTATTATATTCTCGATAATACCTCAGCAATAACTCGCTCGACATACTGACCTTTAATGTTAAGATAGACTATCACCGGCGTATTCACAATACAGGTAATTTGTGGAGGTGACACATAACACCATTACTCATTAGTACCGTGTCCAGCTGTCGTGGATGACCGATGGTCAGTAATCTGTCATAACCCCTGGTCAGCTTGTCATTCGGCAATCATTACAGCTAGATATACAATATCTACGAGAAACAATACACAGCGATTCATTGTACAAAAGGCACAAAATATATCGGCATCTTTGAATGCAAATTGAGGATTAAAACAGTAGAGCAAAACTTAGACTGCATCATAAAGCTGTTTCGTCCCTGTAAGACTCGTCAGTGGTGTCCACCATCTGCGACCTGAAATGATTGTTAAAATGATACACAAGGTATAAGCAATTTTTTAATTCAAATTTAGAGTTAGATACAGTCAGACTACATCACACAGCTGTTTCTTCCTTGTATGACTCGTCAATGATGTTAGGGACATCATACAGCTGTTTCGTCCTTGTATGACTCGTCAGTGTTGTTAGCGACATCATACAACTGTTTCGTCCTCGTCCTTGTGATTGTCCACTAGCATTGCCTACCACCTAAACTGATTTTAATAAAGATACACAAGATGTCGACACCTTTAAATACAAATTTCGAGTTAGATACAGTAGAGAAAAAAATGCAATAAACTGCAACATACGGCTGTTCCGTCCTTCTAGGACTCGCCATTGATATCATTTAAGGCAATCAAGAAACTGTTCTCAGGAAATGTCAAAATGTGAATGGGTTAACATCGTGTTGCTGCCACGGGCGTAAAGTGTTTCAAGCATTGATGTCATTGTTTAGTTTCATTGGGGTATGACACAAAATTGTTTGCAAACTGTATGACTCCGCGTAGCGGATTCTGACGTAAATATTCAAATACGTTTGTTTTTTACCCCTATGAAACGTTATAATAATCTACATGAACCCTTATAATAATTTTTGAAATAAATGAAGACGTACTTTATATACAATTTAGATTAGCTTACAAGGGATTCTTTTTCATAAATCAATACACAACGTCAATGGCCGTATTGTGACAATAGAGGTATACAAATATCAACAAATCAGAGAGCCGCATTCTGCGTACAAACATTGGAAAATTAATTATAATTATACGAGGCGATCAACAAAATCATTAAAGGTCGGAAGGGATGTCCAAATCTGGATGTGGGTGTGCGATATACCGATGATTCAATAAAGTTCATAATGTTTATCAATTAATTTCAAATTAACGTTAAGTGCATTGTTATAATTTTAAACGTGGCACTATTCAGACGAATTAAGTCATGACAAACAGGTGATGTGAATCTTATTGTAAATTTCATTTTAAAAACATTTTAAATTATCTAGTCATGCACCTATTTATAGACAAAATGCTATATTGTTGTTTAAGTTGAGAACAACTGAGTTCATCTCCAGGAATTAAAGTATGTAAATTTGCTATGGAAAATAAATATGTAATGGTGACAATGAGGCACATTTTAGAAGACAATGAAATATTATATTCTGTTGTAGCAGTGGTTTAAATAGTATGGGTACAATAAAGATACCACAGAGGGAGCTTATGATGGAACAAAAGGTACATTGTTAAAGAACAAAAATGTCTGTATTACAGAAACAGAACAAAGTTGATCACACCTATGGAATGAATGTCCGGTGTATAGACAAGTTCATATTATTTTGATTTTTTTTTAAAATCTGGACTTACAGATAAGTGGAAACGGCATCATGACAAGACAAAAGAAAAATATCTCTATTTATATGTAACCATGAGAAAATCAAATTATTTGATTTTTTTTTTTTTAAATTTAATAAGTAAATAAACAAAATCGTTCAGGTGCACATTACATTAAAACAAATTGAATATCTTTAGAAAAGATATTTGAATACAGTTAGAAGAAATTATCTATAAACAGAACAGAAAACACCTTATGTACTGAATTCCTGTACAATGACCCGGAAATAAAACTCCAAAGACATACCTACTAAATGAAGCGTGTGAATGATCTAGAACAAATTCTAGGATTGTGTCAATAGAGATATATCCCTACCAAATAAAGCGTGTGAGTGATCTCGAAGAACAAAAAAGGGTTGTGTCAATGAAGTCCTATCCACAAATATACCTACGAAATAAAGTGTGGGAATGATTCAGACATACTGTCGTCAGAAAAGTTCGGTTGACATGGTCATCGTTCACTTAATTTATTCAACTATTACCAATTTTCTGTGGTGATACATATTTATGAATGGTCTAGAATTATTTATGTGAATAATCCGTCATTGACAAACACCCACATCTACTTAAACTGTCCATCTATCTATAAAACAATCTTATTGATGTTTGTAGTTACGACCATGTTATGTAGAAAATTTATCAGTTGAATAATGGATTATCTGTTTATAAAAACTTTTTCTGGAACAATACAAAAAACGTTCCAATCAGTTTGCATGAGCAATACAGTAATGGAGGTTAATTTTAATTGCTATTAAATCTTTTTTTTGAAAAGTGACCAAAAAAGTGATTTATCACGTACATAAACCAAATCCACGGAGGGGAATCACGTGATCTGAAGATACGAATTCAAAATGGTGGCCACCAGTGTAGAAAGCATAAAATGAGGTAAGACACTGACAATACTCATTACATAAGGTTTTCATTGTAGCGAGCATGTGCTATACTATAATTTAGACATATCCATACCTCATGCATGCTGGAAAAGTCCGTAGTTTTCCGTAACAGAATTTTGAATCGAATTCGTCAGTGGAATCCTTTCGATTCGAAATTTTGGTCAGAATGTTACGAATAACTACAAACTGTCCCAGCACACATGAGGTATGGATATGTCGAGATTATAGTATGACATATGCTCTCTACAATAAAAAACCTATGTAATGAGTATTTTCGATATCTAACCTCATTTTATGTTTTATGCACTAGCGGCCGCCATTTTGAATTCGTATCCTCTGACCACATGATTCCCAACCGTGAAATCTATTCATCTCGAATGCTGAAGTGTTCAGCTAGTAATTTTACGTCAACGTAAAATAACTGATTGTCTTAGCATAAAAATATGTATTGTTCAATCAAATATTGGGATATTATTTTGAAAAATAAACTTAAGCAATTAACTATCTAATCAACGAATGTATTCTATAATAAACTTTGTTGTAATTACCTCGAAAAACGATACTTCCTAATTAATGTTAAAAAGTACTTATCATTATTGGGGATACGACTAATCTCAGCCAGAAATAAATTATGCACCATTTAGAAATGTGACTGTCTTTATTCACGTGTTTATATACTTTCTTTGATGCAGTTATGTAAGACTGGGGATCAATGTTCAATTAATTATATTTTCAGTAAATATTATTATCAAGAATACAAATAACACACAAATGGTTCGTGTTATATAAAGATTACATCTCTATGAAAAAGAAATTACGATCGAGATCAAGAATATTTTGTTGTATATAACTAAAGCTGAATAACGTTGTTGACAAACCTCTTAAAAGTTTGAGCTTCTATTTTCCTCTTTTAAGTTTTAAGTGGATAACACATTAATTTCATCCCGAAGATATTCTCTCGTGCTCCGACTAAGCTACTATTGCTTTATTACGACAAGTCATATTTCACAAGTCATACTTTGGGTGTCAGTTTCATGTGGTTTTTTTTAGAAGCAATGCAATCTTATGATTTATGAGAATCATTTCCCCGTTAAACGGAAACATACGATAAATTCAAATACTAGGAATACCATATCACGTGACAGGAAGCAGGTGTCATTTTCATGGCTTGGACCACAAAGCCGTTCTGACCACATGTCATTTTTGACGACCAGTTAACAATCACCAGGTTCGCCAAGTGCGTGGGTTACTTGCATAATCATGGAAAATGTGGATATTATGGCCACCAAATATATTGACATGTTCGTGTTAACTTGGTGAATTCAACAAAAGATAGTTAATTTGATTTGTTGTAAGGTATATCGGGACATTTCTTGAAAAGAAAACGTCCTTTACACATCTCTATACTTCACTAATTTAAATACTAATTTATTTGGCATGCTAATGTGTTAAAGTTAATTTAATACTTAATCAACATTAATTAAAAAAAAATAAAAATATATGTTTTTTTATATTATTGAAATGAGGTTGTCTCTGGGAGAGACATAATACGGCATTTAAAATTGTACTTACTAATCATGGTTTACAGTCAATATTGTGGGATAGAAACGACTGGTTTGTCATTCATCTGGCATGCTGGATCATGTATTAAAGCGAGTTTGGTACACTGTATGATACTACCTGTAATTTGATTATTTAAGGAGAAGTTTAGAAAAGAAAATTGAATATATTCGGTTCTGGTTTCCTGAAATATGAACTTCTGCTTATTATCTAGTAGAATGCATGAGCCCGAATTTGCCTTTATCTCATTTATTTAAAATCCTATAACGGGTTTTGGTTATAGTGACCGCAATTTCGTTGGTCCCATTGGATTCGTTGCAATCATAGCTTGCTCTACCTTGGAGCCATCTTGTTTGGTTTCCATCTGTTTTGAAAGAAATATCAGGCTTAACATGAACAGATCCGAGGACCCTGTAGAGGTTTAGCTTAGTTAAACAGGGTCTTTTTATATCCTCAGTAAATATGGTTAAGTATCAATACGATCTATGTACTGGTTGATATTAATCTCACATCAGCAGTTAAACGTGAAATGCTCAAAGAAACAAATACCTCTGGCGTTAATGATGATGATATTGATGATGATAATGATGATATCATATATGTGATGTGATTACGACCTTATGTGCGAGGGTAAGTGTATGGGTTATATTTTTGTATTTTACTATGCAGAAAAAACTTAAAAAAATAAAATAAATACAAAATTTTTTTTTTTTAAAAACTCTGGCGATCATACATCCAATCATATAAGATAGTGGAGAGGCTGTTTCTGTAGGGTTGATCCTGGTAGTCAAACCAATGTCCACTCTTCTCGAGACTTTCAACTACTCAAATAAGTATGTAGTTCATTACACCGGAAGCAGTAACTTCCGAGCGGAAACTCGTTAACCTTTGTCCTGGGTCTAAAATTGTTTAAGACTGATGGTCAACAATAATTCGAGAAGTCGAATTGATAACGGAATAAAATTGTGAGGTAGTCATTGTTTATCAATATTATAAATAATCATAAACCAATTGTATATAATTGAGATGAATTGTCTCTGAGAGAGATATAATACGGTATTTAAAATTGTACTTACTGATCATGCTTTACAGTCAATGTTTTGGGATAGAAACGACTGGTCTGTTCTTTCATTATGAGTGGTTAGATACTTCAATAAAAGAAGCACAGCTTCGTGTTCTTCTCCTTGTGGTAGCATGCAAGTGCTATGAGGACGCTGGCGCTTCTTTCATTCAAGTTAATTAACTGTAAATGAGTGAGTACACGATGAAGCATATGTTAAATACAAAGTTAAGCTTAAAATGATAGAAAAAAGACAATGTTTGGTAGGTAAATGTCCATTTGACGTGAGTGAGTGGGTGGGTGAGTGAGTGAGTGAGTGAGTGGGTGAGTGAGTGAGTGAGTGAGTGAGTGAGTGAGTGAAAATATATAGAAGATTCACGACTTTCTTTTTTACCGTCAAATATTCCAAATTAATACAACAATGAAAAATATAACTAAAATTCTATTGTCTTATTGTTGTTAAACATTGTGAAATTCATATACATATAGATATGTATTGTAAAAAGTATTCAACATTTTAAGAAAAGCATATAAATCCATGCCAAATGACACAAAATTACAACCACGTATAGTGCAGACGTTATGCTATTAAATGCTTCATATCGACATCTGCTCTGTTAGAGTTTACACAGATGACGTCATTAGTTGGAGTTAAAATATTTCCCCTATAAATAAGCTATAGCGGGGATATGCAGAAGACACATCTTAATACTATTTCCGTGGAAAAAACCTTTTCACTGACATTTAGATGATACTAATCATTCCATCAGTTTTAACTGAAGAAATTTGTGATGATTTTTGTCATTTAACAATTGTATCTCTGCGACAAGATCACTATCATTAAGGTTTTGTTTTTTTCCTGGCGACCGAACAGAAACAATGTCTGGTTGTTATAGTGCAAACTGTAAACACCTCCTAAATGACCGGGGATGTTTAGTTGATGAGCGCGCGTGCCACATTGATTGATACATGAACAGTAAAATGTCATTTTAGACATAAAATTTTGTAATGTAAACAATGTCAATATTAAGCGTTGTGTGTACGTTCGTTTCGGGGTTATTGTCCTCAAAAACGGAATTCATGTAGGAAGGATAGTTAAGGACCACTATCAAACAGGGTCATCTAGGAATGGATAATTAAGGACCACTTACAGCAAGGCCGGCTATGAACGGATAGTTAAGGACCACCAACAGACAGGGTCGACTAGGAATGGATAGTTAAGGAACACTAACAGACAGGGTCGTCTAGGATTTGATGGTTAAGGAACACTAACAGATAGGGTCGGCTAGGAATGGATAGTTAAGGGACACTTTCAATCAGGGTCGACTAGGGATGGATAGTTAAGGGACACTTACAATCAGGGTCGTGTAGCAATGGATAGTTAAGGAACACTAACAGACAGGGTCGGCTAGGAATGGATAGTTAAGGAACACTAACAGACAGGGTCGTCTAGGAATGGATGGTTAAGGAACACTAACAGACAGGGTCGACTAGGGATGGATAGTTAAGGGACACTTACAATCAGGGTCGTGTAGCAATGGATAGTTAAGGAACACTAACATATAGGGTCGTCTAGGAATGGATAGTTAAGGAACACTATCAATCAGGGTCGTCTAGGAATGGATAGTTAAGGAACACTAACAGATAGGGTCGTCTAGGAATGGATAGTTAAGGAACACTAACAGACAGGGTCGTCTAGGAATGGATAGTTAAGGAACACTAACAGACAGGGTCGTCTAGGAATGGATAGTTAAGGAACACTAACAGACAGGGTCGTCTAGGAATGGATAGTTAAGGAACACTAACAGATAGGGTCGTCTAGGAATGGATAGTTAAGGAACACTAACATATAGGGTCGTCTAGGAATGGATAGTTAAGGAACACTAACATATAGGGTCGTCTAGGAATGGATAGTTAAGGAACACTAACATATAGGGTCGTCTAGGAATGGATAGTTAAGGGACACTAACAGACAGGGTCGACTAGGAATGGATAGTTAAGGAACACTAACATATAGGGTCGGCTAGGAATGGATAGTTAAGGGCCACTTACAATCAGGGTCGACTAGGGATGGATAGTTAAGGGACACTTACAAACAGGGTCGTGTAGCAATGGATAGTTAAGGAACACTAACAGACAGGGTCGGCTAGGAATGGATAGTTAAGGAACACTAACAGATAGGGTCGTCTAGGAATGGATAGTTAAGGAACACTAACAATCGGGGTCGTCTAGGAATTGATAGTTCAGGAACACTAACAGATAGGGTCGTCTAAGAATGGATAGTTAAGGAGCACTAACAGACAGGGTCGTCTAGGAATGGATAGTTAAGGAACACTAACAGACAGGGTCGGCTAGGAATGGATGGTTAAGGAACACTATCAATCAGGGTCGGCTAGGAATGGATGGTTAAGGAACACTAACAAGCAGGGTCAGGGAGGAATGGATAGTTAAGAACCACCGACAATTCGGATCGTCTAACAATGGACCACTAACAGGGACCATTTACAGGATTGAAAGAAATAATATTGCTAAAGTATGTATGCAGCAGATAAAAAGTTATTTTTTAAATAAAAAGATTTTATGATTTATCAATACCCTTACATGTTTAATTTACTTACACCATTTTACGATTCATCAAATTTTTAGAATTTCCAAATAGATCAACGCCATTCTTATGTTTTTGCTAAAGATTTCCGACAAAGAGTAAGTCTGATCGAATGAAATCAAGAAAAGACTGTTCTATATATTAATGTATTTATTACAGTATACCAAACGTTTACTTTACGTTTTTTCTTTGTCCCTCTATTCATTTAGAGTAAATAATTAATTGATTATATCCTAAAGAAATTCTCACCTGTTCAAATATGCAACGTAGTGTTCTTGTGAAGACGTGAGGAAGTTATCAATCACCCACCAGCCCAGCCTCTTACCACTAGATCACCGTACCTCCAGGGACCAATTACAAACTGTCACATCCAGGGCTTTAACTATCAAACATGTCTCGTTGTACAGTGCTATTTATAACATAGGATAAGTATAATGAATCGACTCGCTCAGAAACAATCTGATTCTATTTTGTTTTAATGGTCTTCTATTTCCAACATTGTGTTTTCTTATCCCATAGAGTTACGGACGTTCTATATTGTGGGCGATATGAAGCGCCTCCCCTGCTGGAACATTAGGTCTTAATGTCTCAATGTACAATTGTCGCTATACAAATCGTAATTTTGTTCGTATTAGCCCTTTTGTTTTCGATTTTGTGTCTAGAAAACTTTTTGTCGATACCTCGTTATGTAGATATTGTTTGCTGTTTGTTTTTAAATTAAAAATCATGTGTTGTATTCAACATCTTCAGTCTATGAAATAATCGGCATCACGAAATGAAAACCTTATATTCTACACCCAGTTTATCTTTTTATATATATGTTTGCGGAAAGATTATTTATTTGTTAATCATTGTCATTATTGAAATCTAAAATAGAAATACTAATAAAATAAACAAATAAGTAGATAAATGAATAAATGAGTAAATAAGTAAGTATATAAATAGATAAGTATATACATGAATAAATAAGTAAATGAATTAATAAGTATATAAATAAATAAGTAAATAAATAAATAGATAAATAAATAAATAAATAGATACTCCAGGCAGCATAAACTTACGGTAACAGAACTATCACATGTTTTAGAATAGAGCATCTCTTGCAGATGAGTATCTGTCAAAAAAAAAAAAAAAAAAAAAAATCGATTAAGGGTGATCGATAGAATTTTTCGATTTCGTGATAACAAGGACAGGGAGGATTTTAGTAGGATGACACATCTGTCAATATAAGATGCAGTAAATACACGATTCATACATTTCTGTGGTCATTACTGTGCCCAATACACCTCAACACCTAAACAACTGGTCCGAGCGGACAATATAGGTCAACATGGAAATAAATATCTTATCCACTCCACGCTCCATACTGTATACTGATATTTTTTATGATGAAATTATTCAGGTTTTGGTCAGGATAGCGTGAAGCATGCACGGAAGTAAGGATCCCTGATCTGTGTGACACAACAGTCTGTCCAGTCTGACCCTTTAACTGGGGTGTCTTCACCCCTTAAGGACCTTTACTGGGTGTGACACCATCATGGAACCTCCAAGATACGTTTTGCTATTTCTGTACCTGCTTTGTGTATTCACAATAAGGGTGTCATGTTCTTTTTCGAAAAAGGTAAGTTCGTAAAGGTCAATATTTACATTTGATAATTTAAGTATCGTTCGTATTTTAAGTCAGAAATATATATTGATTGCATGTCAAATTACATTAAAATTGCTTTGGGTTGTACACATTTTAGAGTTAAGATGTTGATCTCGCGTGATTTATTTATTTTCATTTTTGAGAAAGGAGTTAATAATAGACTCTAACGTTTATTTGCGTCTTCAAATATTTTCTTATATATCGTCAAATATTTTCACGTGCCTCATCAAATATTTTCATGAGCGTCATCAAATATGTTCTTCAGTGTGACATCAGATGGATGAATGATTGCATAATTAACAAAAGTAACATACATTATTTTATACTGTACAAGTTAAATTATATTATCCTATTATTATAGTCAGAAAAGCAATTAAGGTGACCCCTAAATTTTGCAAATACTTCTTTTCAACGTGTTTGTGATTCAACGCTTAATATAAAAAAAATGTGCGATTAAACAACTATAATTTATTAAGGGATCAAAAGGAAGTGACTTTCTCCTTCCAAAACTGCATCTGTTGTGTCCCACAATTATTATTTTTAGGGTTTTTGAGCTTAGCACCAAACGCGTTATAATTAAAATGTAACAACAATTAATATTTTACTACTATATGAATTTTTTTTTACTTCCGTCATTAAACATTATAAAAACTTACAGCATAAATGAACTTGCTTATCTTAGCGAATGCGACACACTGATGTTTTCAGTACTTAAAGTGGAGTAGAAAAGATGGAATTTTGGATTTCAAAATGGCCGCCAAATTGGTCATGCTTTTAAACATCCCTTCTACAAATAACAGACATATTATTTGTGTGGCTCAATGTTTTAGTTGCGTGTTTGATGTTAAGATTGACCATGCTTTGCTCCATATTACAAAAGCCAAAAAATAAAAAATAAAAAATCTCTTATTCTACTACCTTTTCCTCTATTATTCTACAATTGTCTGAATTCGCCAATTAATCATCACGTTAATCCGTTTAAATTCAGATATGGACAAAACCAACAATATCGAGTTTATATGTACCTATACATAAATGTTTTGGAAAGCCTTGTATAAACGTCCCTTGTATTGACTTCTAAATTACAATATATATATATACATTTCCTGTGCTTATACTCACAACATTTTCTTTACTGATTAATATCAATATATTTGACCCAATCATACGGTTTCTCCGCTAAATGTTAATGTTGAATACGTACATTATGATTAGATCGTCAGCAAATCTTCCGCACACTAAAAATCTGAAATAAAGTATAATTCAAGCAAATATTATACAGACACAACACTTAATAACTTGTATGGCAGGGTGGCACAGGGGTAGCAAAGTTGTCATTCATTAAGACGGCCGAGGCTCGCTTTCCCAATCGAATGTGAATGAAATAGGGTCACGCGATTTTCTTTCTTGGTGCTCCTGTTTCCTCCAACATAACGGCTTGTTTGTGTACTTCCTCTGAACCAACAAGAGTGATTAATATCCGTTTGTAAATCGCTTTGTAGTTGTTGTAAAATAGGTATAAAATACACTTAAGAATTCGTAATTAGATCAATATTTTCTTTTTTACAAACATACATCAGACATTCTGTCTTGGTTTAGTATTTTTTGTTGTGCTTTGAGACATAGCTTCATTTTTATATCCAACAATCAACTTTTCGAATTAAACGGCAATATCAAAATACAAACTCTTATTTGTTTATATTACAACAATTGCAAAACAAGTCATATAAACTTATATAATTCACACTTATCGGCCCGGATGGACGCGCACGAGGCGTTGTTACTGTTGGAGGAACCAAGAGAACCCGTGAAAAACCCACGTGGTCGAGCAGGTGACCCATACCTGCTCAAGTCTGATCGGGGACTCAAACCCTGGCCGCCTAGGTGAAAGACAAGTGTGTTACTACTGTTTCCACCACCCAATGTTTAGATGTTTCATCGGTTCCGACTGGATAAGAATTTGATTCTTTTGGGTGTCATTTATGCTTTCATTAATGGCTATTTTAATTTGAACTTGTCGATATTTGATATTTTATAAGTCTTAGTTTCATATGTATTGTTAAAGTGGAGGTGGTTCACTATTGTCAATAATAAGAGTAATAAAAAAGGCCGATTAAAAATAATATCAACAACTTTGTAAAATTCTACATCTTTAAATGTTAATATATTGACATGATGTCATTTTCACTTCGAAGACATTCTCTGGTTCCTTGAGAGATGTTAGGTAGCACTGGATCTATCGATACAATAAGGTTGTGACGTGATTTATCATTCAAATGATGTAAAAAAAAATTAAAATAAAAAATCATGTGATTATATCGAACATATGTTATTAATTTCGCGAATCACCACCTTGTAGTTTTTCTAAAGTGAACACTTATACAGAATTTTTTGTGCATATGTAACTTGCTTGATATTTATTTTCGAGCCATCTATAATGAAAGCGATGCAAGAGAAACTAAGCATCTCTCAAATATTGCCAGTTATACAGTTGGTATTTTGGTATAGCTATTAAAACCGAAGGATGTTTAATCATCCATTTTCAGTTTAACTGAACCACTTGATAGCAGCGTTAATTAGACACTGCTATATAAAATTACTATGAGGCCCTATCCAGCGGTGCCAAGCTAATATCAGTTTGATATACATAGATATACTTAGGTGTATCGTCCCATGAAGGAATATCGACATGGGTGCAGATTCGTCAGAAAGTGATGTCTCTGTCCAAACCATTAAATACATCAGATGGTAGGACCCCTCTCTGACAGACTGGCAGGTTTATGTGGGTTGCTTAAGAAATGGCGCTAAAAACCGGAAACAAACGCTCTGGGTCGATGTCTTTGTGGACGATTTAATAGCTTAGCAAGGAGCCAGCATGTATTTTATGGACTTATCATAGTATTAATGTAACAGGTCAAAATAACTTAAGATAAATATCAAACTTTTGTTTAAATTCGAAAATACTTTTAATAGTTAAGCTTGTTTAGGTAATTAAAAAACGACAACAAATTTTTAAATGAATATGTATGTGTTTATGATAATCATTAAAAGCGACAATTAAGTAATTTCATAAATCATATTGCATAACCTGCCTACTAGCTACTTCATGAAACGTAATTACTTTGGATGCATTTAGAAAAAAAGATAAGCTTTATAAGATATATGTACAGTACATACATTATATAAATTACTTTATATATATGTCACGGTGGTCCAACTTTAATAATAGTCTGACCAACAACTGTACATGTAAGGTGTATATAGATACTTGCGCTGTGTATCGTGTATAATGTTTTGGCCCCAGAATCATCAACATAAGTTTGTTAACAAAAAATATTTTCTCGTATTTTTCGTCATGTCATAAGCCGCATCAATTGTATAAAATAAAAAAGAATGTAAAATTAGTTTGATGAAAAGAGACTTTTTCGAGATTTTGATAAAAGTTTAACGGGTTTAACTGATTTAAAAAACGATGACCGATCAGTAATTTATTATTCAAAATTTTCCCTTCGTTTAAATTTTTCTATATTGATACAATGGGTTTCATCATTTCTATCTCGTCAAATCTCGTAGGCAACAAAGCTTATTGTTCTTCTAATCATAGTATATTGTTCCTTGCACCTTTTCAGTTTATCTTCCTCCACATTTCTTTTCATTTGTACTTGTTTAAAGAATTAATGATAACAATGACAATAGACTTTATTCATGATCAAGGACACTTTTGAGTTAGAAGAATCTTCCTCTTTAAGTTGTTGACATAACAAATGTATCAATTTATATTAACAACAATATTTAGCCTAACACGTACAGACGTAGATATCGCAGTAAGGTTAATTAAAGAAATGTTAGATAACACATGTCATGATTACAGAGATGCTATGATTCTGTATAAACATGTGATACATACTGTAAAAGTGAATATTTTCGCTTGTGGAAATTTTCGCTTAGCCAGCTTCCAAAGTGTTCGCGGTGTGGATGTTTTCGCGCCGTCAAGATACTTTTGCGCTAACTTGTATCTTTTATATCTAATATTTTTATGTGTTAATATATTCGCGTGTGGAAATTTTCGCGTATATTTACTGATAGCGAAATAAGCGAAAATTTCCACACCGCGAATATTTCCACTTTTACAGTATGCATATAAATATCATGTCAGTGATGTAAGGTAAGTATCATATTTATCAAACAGGGGTTGGAAGTTACATCAGATAAAATAATGACAAAGGGTTTCATGATTGAGATAAAATTAGACTTTTTTTTTACATTCAGATTTTATGCTAGTCGGGTTTTAGCACTACCTACCATTGTGTGTCTACACATTCCAAACTATCGGCCCATTGAATAAAAACGAATTAATAAGACATAATTACCTTTTTTTGTTATTTACATTAAGTTTTAATGCTAGTCGGGTTTTGGCACTACCTACCATCGTCTGGCAACACATTCCAAACTATCGGCCCATTGAATAAAAACTAATATCTAAACTTCTCAGTTTTGTGTTAATAATTTCAGGGCTTGTCGGTTTTATCCTTAATTTGACATTGATGGTATATTTTCTGGCATTAGATCTCAGGGAAAACAAAGCCTAGACTTCCTGGACCCATTGTATATTGTTCTTTGTACAGTTTTATAGATATTCCTGCAAATCTCTTTTCTTCACAGTTTTTACCCCTTCAAAGAATTTCGCAGTTTCTCCTCGTGCCAGCCTTCTTTTTCTAAGAAAGTACTCAAAGTATCTTCCGGGATTAACAAATAATTAAAAGATCTTACCACGAAGCAGTCACAATTTTCTCTCTCTCTCTCTCTCTCTCTCTCTCTCTCTCTCTCTCTCTCAGTACAATCCAAACGATGTATATACATCTGCACCATATTTGCTTCGTCATTCTAGGTCTTTCAAATAAGGCGAGGGGCCAAACCTGTGTGACCCAGAATAGATATTAGGAAAATCAAAAGGGCATACACAGGCTTTAAAATATATAAACAAAGGCTCAGTTTCCTAGACAGATAATGCATTTGGTACATTTAGGACTTTAAAGACTCATTAACCCTTAATCAAGAACTAAGGATTTATAATTTGCTGACCTTGACAAGAATTTCGTAGGAATGTTTGGAGTCTACAATTTTGTAGGGTCTCCTTGTGGCAGTTGGTAAGTATCTTCCTGAACAACATATGAGACGCCCGTCGCATATCATTCAGAGCAATACGGGTAAAGCATCTTGCCCGATGACATAACCTCGACAATACAGACTGACCCGTTTTTAAATGTCCAGTGAAACTTATACCGGCACTGATAGGAAGCGAGCATCTCAGCTCTTCCCCTGAGGTTATTTGGTCGGCGCCCTAACCGGCTAAGCTATCTCGGGAACTTTGGAAATACATTGACGAAAAATGCCTACAGTTGTTATATGAACTGCCACGACCTCTACTGACGAGAAGTTATTAACAAATGTTCAGATCTCTGGGATAATTGCATGTGATTTTCGACCCCTACTTGGATAGAGACAGTATTACCCAGGGAAAAACAAAGGCAAGGTTATGACAGTACGGATTATACAAAACAACACAGTGTGCAAGTTTAAAAAAATAATTTAGAATAAGATACAGTACAGGACAACGAAAAACTGTATAAAACCATCATACCGCCTAGGACTCGTCAGGGATGTTTATTTTAAGAGCACGTGTAATGTATCTATTTATATAAGTATATATATAGCTATGTTACTAGTAATGATGGTAAAAACAGATGTGTAGGAGGTACTTGTTAGCTATAATTACACCAAATCATCATGAATGTCGCCAAGTAACTGTTGGGGGAAGTGAGGACATTCAGACAACGTGAACTCTTAGTGGTAATAAGGAACTAAACAACAGGCAGAGGGCCAGAAGTTTTACAATACATTTGTATCAATATCAGGATTCGAGAGAAGGTGTCTTACGGGAATTATGTCGACATCTCATTCAGAAAAGATATATTACCTTGAGTGAGGTAATGTCCGACCTGTCCAATGCTTCTTGTCTGATAGTTCAATTGACACCTGTTTAGTTCCTGTATTGAAAATGTGACTTATCCCCGACTTTATCTTGATTTTTGTGCGTATCAGAGTTGAAGCAGAATACGCTTACTCTTCCGAAACACCTGGTCTTCATTCTTATGACGTACTTCACTGGTGATTTTATTTGTTTGTTGTTGTTGTTGTTGTTTTATGTGTACCAAACATTTTCTTTTCGGGCAATAGGAACAAAAATCTCAAACGGTTTCTAATACACCGCCATATTTCGGGGTTAGTCCCCTTCTGTTTAGCCCTCCAACTCGTTTTAATGAATTAAAATCAAAAGATTATTCAACAGATTTGCTAAATTAGCATGCTTTAATGCAGAATAATTATTTGCACCAGGCATGTTCATTGGTTTATACTTTTATATTAACTCGTTAGGTAAAAAAAGCACACGTCGCCGTTTGTGTCGACGTATTTGATTGGCAGATACATCGGCGTAATAATTTCTAAGGCAAAAGAGTTCGTCAATTAAAGTTGATGTCCAGAGTGGTATAGTAAATAAGATTATAAGGATTGACTTCAATATTCAAGCTGTAACACAAAATACCGACATGCACTCTCATCCGCGGAGCGACAGAGAGAAGATCATCGTCTTTTCGAAATAACGAAATAACGAAATGGCACATATAAGTCACCATACATCCTAGACATCTTGCGGTTTACTTAGAGTACACTCATGTCCCATAGAAATATAACCTACTTTCAAAGAGTAGAATTAAGTTTGATATAGTTAACGTTTTCCCTATATACTTTTATTGATTTCTTATATACCGCTATATCTAACCCTCATCCTTGTCCCCGTTGCTTTTTTTTGCGTCCTTATATTTTGCTTATTATAAATCATATGTCAGAAAGTTTGAATTACATATTTAGTAAGACAGTTTTATTTACTATTTATTTTCGTATTTTCAGGTTGATGTGAGAAATCCTCGGTTCAACAGAACGACAGTGAGACATCTAAACACGGGAGGTAACTCTATTCAGACAATTCATGCAAGTAACCGCAATACTCACATTGCTGGCATTACGAATGGAAAGTCCGTCGGAATAGGAGGCGTCTTAGGCGCCAAGGAAAGCAAAGCTATCGGAGACAACTTACGGAAAGGGCTTCGGAAAGTGCTTCCATTCGGAAATAATCTAAAACAGAAAAGTCGACCGTCGTCGGCAGGAAACCACGTGACAAGGAAATCTAATTTGATTTCAAGGCAAGCGAAAGGTAAACAACATATGAAAACCACGCGTAAAAACATGTCGGCTGGAAGAATTCGATCTGGTGTGGGAAATGTTATCAATAAAGTAATCAACGTACACAGAAAGTTTGTTGGACGACCAGCTAGCGTTACCAGAGTTCGGCAGAATAAGGCCGTAAGCGGTAATGGAGCTAGTAGCGCTATTAGTAAATCGGGTGGCGAAAATCGTGTCCAACATATGCCCAGGAAGACGAATGTAAAAACCAAGATGGCGACGGCAACTGGTGTGATTCAGAGTAAGAACCAGAACACGGGTCGGGGTTCAGCAGCTGGAACGGTTCGAAATAATATTAACACTGTCAACCCAAACACAAGACCGGTACGGGGTCAGACTGTAGCCGTAAGAGGAGTATCCGGCGAATTCGCGATCTGTTTCATCTAAAAGTAGAGGCGGGACTTCAAGATCCTCTAACATCAGACAAATGTCATCGCCAGGATCATCAAACGGTCGCGGTGTAGCTATTTCGAGTAACAACCAGCATCAAAATGGGAAAGTTTGGAATAGTAAGGGCAACACAGGAAATGGATTTTCTAAAGACAAGATGTCAGACGGAAGTATGGGAATGAAAAATAGACAATTTAACAGTGGACAAAATACTCACCAATTGGCACGATTTAATAATAGAAATTCAGGGAGGTTCCAAAACGGACAAAATATAATGCAACAAACATCACATCGCGGAGGAGGCGGTGGAAATCCCTCCTTTCATGTATCCTCGGGTATGCAGTCCAATATCAGGCGAAGGAATGGAGGTATTCCGAGAGGCATTTCTAACAGTGGAAAACGAGTAGTGGTTCAAAATGGCCGACGTATTATTGTATCTCCTTCCCGTTTTAACATGCATCGTAGACGTTTCCAAAATACTCAGCAGCAGCAGCAGCAACAACCGCCACGCCAACGCCAGATCCGAATAATAGGAGATCCATTGGACGGTGGTTTGGAAAACATGGACATTGATAATATTATAGGACTGGCTTCGAAAATCGCGTCTGTCAAATTAGCCAACTCAGTGTTGTCGTCTGTGAACGGACAGGAGGGGACGCCTCAACTGTCAAGGTTTTTAATCAACTCCGAACTCGATATAGTCCCGGAAGTAATTGTAACGGCCCCTAGACAAGTCATACGGGCTCCCAGGCGTAGAGTTACAATAAAACAGCAGGCACCGGAAGTCGGTCAATCGAGGACTCCACAAACGGCTACCACCGAGATCAAGGTATCTCCGAGCGGGTATGGGACACCTGTGTTAGTCAGGTCGGGCGGTGTAATTCAGTACTCGCGCGTGGATCAGAACGGTAAAGAAATATCTAGTATAACAATAAGCAAGGGTAAACAAACCAATGCCGTAAACAATGCCAACACTGTTAAAACAAATAATAAACAGGGCACTGGGTCGGGAACCGGAACTGGGGCAGGAACCGGAAGTGGAAATGCCGCTAATGGCGGTACGAGTAAGCAAGCACCTGAAGGGGAATTAGAAATGGAAATTGAAGAGGGTGTTTCAACAACCATTACTACTATTGCAGCTTCGACAAAAACTAGCAAACCCCTGTTGCCTCCAACAACAACAGTAGCGAACTCCGTGATTTTAACTTAAAAGATTTGATTCTTTTAGTGACGTCACTGTATCGGTTTTCGGAAATATTCATGTTAATAAGAACATAAGTGATTGACTAGAGGGGATAAATGACCGCCAGTCCATACCAGGCGAAAAGAAATATGTATTTGGAAAAGAACTTAATGTGGCAATATTTGAAAAAATGTCTTAGAATGGAAATAAATAGGGGGTACGTTCAGTTATACAGTAATAACTGTACCTAGAACACCGAGACGTTCCGATATATGGTATCCTATTGAAAGCAGACGGTTGCTATGGTGACAGAGCTTCGGAATATAGCTACCTTTGACAGATATCGATAATATATTAATTTTATTAAATCATTCACCAAAGGGATGTATTCCAATGTTATTCATCAAGGAGAGTATGTAAATGACGTCCCCCTAGGATGAACTTGAACATCTTTTGTCGAAGGGAATAGTTAATCTCGAACTGTACTAAGAAGTTTTCCACCTGGACATACGTTCGTCTTTTAGTAATACTCGTTAGTTAGATCGTTGATGTAACATATGATCATGTACATTAATTAGAATTATTGGTAATTACCCAGAAATACAATATGACGTAACAAAAGGTCACAGTTGACTAAATATAACTTTGATAAGATTAATTACGTCATGTAAAAAGTTGATTTATATTGTATTATTTCCATTGTATATTGTCATATGTTAACTATCATATTTTGTTATATTTCAGAACGGCAAAAAATAAAACTTACAATCTACCTTTTACTGTAAAAGACGAGCATTCCTGATACAAATACGAAAGGTTAATATTGCTTCAAAAATATACACAAATAAAAAAAAATGGAAAAAAGAATCAAACCTGTCATAACGTGGTAACTAGAACGAAATGCAAATTTTTCAAAATCGAGCGTGAGCAATACTTTCAATTTCAATTACATTTTACATCACAAACACAGAAAACATCCTTTATGAATTTGGATAATCTGTTTAGAACAAAACAAACAAACAAACAAAACAAAACAAAACAAAACAAATATTAGCACCATGGCTGGCTGAAGTTAGCAGTTGATTCGTTATTGGGGATTCGAATAACGAATCCGCTGCTGGCGGCGGGTTCGTTATTGGCAGCGGATTCATAATTTGAATTTTTATAACGAATCCACTGCTAACTTCAGCCCGCTCACCATGGGAACATCGAAATAACATGAAAAATCATTAAAAAAACATTTTGCCGAAATTACGAGAAAAAAACGTAAGATATTATTGAGCATAATTTGCCAACTTGGGATTGTTTCATGGATTAGTAATCTAAATTAAACTACATATTGTACATGTTATTGTTCTGTCCACTGGTGACTCATACATTGATATCCATACACCAAATGTGACTTAAACAATTCTCTTGTATTTAAAAAAAAAAGAAAAAAGAAAAAAAAGACACTTTCATCTGGGAAACTTTACATCATATTAAATCTTCATTTGATTTAGATATCAGAAAATTCCTTTGTATTAAATTTTGATACCAACAAAATCGTTAACTTGATTTTAATAACAAGGGATATTAATGCAAAGAAGGGCTTTTAATCTTTGATAAACAGAGTTCTATATTTTTTCTATTATTTTTGAAAGACATGATCGATAAGCGTAAATGTCTATGATTCTAGTATTATTTCTATACTTAATTGTATTACTTTTGCCAAATCCCCTTGCTATGAAAGAAAAGGCAATAAAATATGTTTATACTCCTGTCATCCATAGCGGACATACACTATATACATAACGTCTACACTAGAGACAGGACACGTCTTGTAAGGGGTGTTTGAAAAGTTATGGAGATGTCATTATTTTACATAATGTTTCTCGAAAAATTAAAGCTTAAAAAACTAAATCGTGACTAACTTTTACCATATGAGGGCAGACTGATCCCAAACAGTTGAGGTCCCATGAGATACATCAGCAGCGCTAGTTTGTCGACTTTTTACCTTTGACACATAAAATGTTTCATGGGGTCGCGATGACTAACGGAATTCTAATAGCATATATGATGTTTTGAAATAGCATTAAGTCAAAAACAAAACAAATATAAGATTTTGTTACATTTTTACCAGTGAAAAATCAAAAATAATTCATTCTATAAAAGTGATATTTTTCACTAGTGCGCACGAGTGAAAAAATTATCAAAATATTAGCCACACGAGTGAAATATATTTGGTATTACTGAAGACACTGTTAGATATCCTCTATATCTTCTGTTTATTGACGATGGCAAAGTGACAGAAATACAATTTTTACGAAACGCTAGTTTTTACCTTTGACCAATAAAATATTTTATGTGGTCACTATGACTTACGAAGTTCTAGTTATATATATATAGAAATAATGTTTTGAAACAGCTTGAAGTCGAAAACGAAACAAATCAGATTTATCTTGCGGTTTATTGACGACGACAAAGTGAAAGAAATGCAATTTTCACGGGAGAATCAAATTCGGTCGACTGCTAATCAGCGTATCGGTCAGTCACGCTGATTTGGAACTCTTCAGTCTATGACGTCAGAGGTTAAACCGAGTAACTGAATGTTTACATGAGAAAACGTACAGTTATTTCCGTAAAAATGATTTTTTTTTCTGTTGAAAAAATTATCTTAAGGATTTTCCTCAGGGGATAAGTGATGTCCAAGGGGTATTGGATTTTAACTATTTTGGTCAACAAGTTGAAGACCTGCCGACCTCTAAAGAGTATTGGATTCTTACAAATCTGGGTTTGAAGAAAAGATTGTTGATATATCCGGATACCTCTGAGATGTGTCCGGGTAAATATTTCTACATCATCATAATTTCCGTGTGATTATTAAACAGATAATCTAAGTGTGTGTTTTTTTCTAAATAAGACGAGTTGTCGAGAATGAATCAGCGTAAATGCACTTTACAAGCGGAGATTTGGATATCGGGAAGGATGCAGACATTCCTCAGTTCTTCATGATAGCGACACATGTTACCATGGTCAGTTCTGTGTATATATACACCTATTACGACCAGATGACCAGGCCGAACTTAATGACCAGCTGATGTCCAGTGCATGTTACTACATATTTTTTTACGGTCCGTCCCCCCGGTGTCGACACCGGCTGACATTTTGATTACTCGTCCAAGGTAGTTTTGCCCTAGGTTGTGCTTCTGACAAGACTACGCATGCCCAGAGCGACCATTGCCATAGACAGGCTTTTAGTAAGACACCACATACATGTAACTGTTGTCCGGCTAACTATTACAGTTACTGACCCTCAGGGAGGTCGTTACATCGTTATATCAACCAGATATAAAATGCTTCGGTTAATAATATTAATAATAAAAAGAAATCACCGTGGTTTTTCTTTTCTTTTAAATTATGAAGAACTGAACACGAAGAATGTACAAACAATATATCACCTTGTGAAATAGGCAAATGTAATAGAGAATGTATCGATGACGTCATTTGACCATTGTGACGTGAAACTATAGCATTATCTTTTAATCAATAAAACGTCTTATGACTTTAAAATAGAATGCCGATAGCGACATTCTGTTTCAGTTAAAAAATGAAAAAAAAAAAAAAATAATAAAAAAAATATAACAATAAAATGAAAAGAAAAAAAAGAAAAATAAATAATCATTTTTGATATTTTGCGGAATTTTCATGGTTCTGGCGGATTTCCAAATATATAATATATATATATGAGAATAAATAGATAAAATAATGAATATTAAATTCCTTTCGGAATTTCATATATTCAATATTAAAAAGGATTGGTTTAGAAAATAATAAAGAATAACTATCTGATTAATAAACTATATTTTACCAAAGCTCGTCAACATTACGAGTGTATATAGTTTGTATATTATAACGACACGGGATAAATGTAAGTACCCGGATATAGCCCACGTGGGCAGCCTCACTCAAGTCATTTCTTCAGGCCCCAGTTGTTCAATAGGTGATTAGGCTAATAACAGTTTAAAAACAGTTTTAAAATCCTAATTATTTCTGGTCAAACTAAACTAACAAAATTTGATGAAACTATGACCATTGTCAGTCATTTCATATATGTCTGTTTTAAGGAATACACTCACTCAGGTTTTCAAGTAAAGGAGAAATATTTGTTTCTCTAATCAATTTGTAAGCTAATCACCTTTTGAACAACTGGGCTCTGGACGTCATTAGTAAGCATCTCGAAAGACAAAACATAATCATATAGAACGGATACAAACGAAAGAAACAAGATATGGTTATGCTGAATATTTTATTATTCAATGTTTTTCAAATAAAACTTAATAAGTTACGTTTCCATGACCAGCATGAGAGTAGAAATATGAAAGAATTAATCAGCAAATTCGTACAAAAAAAACTACCATAGCACAGGAAAGAGCGACAAGTGGAGCTCTTTTATGTGGAACTCTTTTACAAAGGAGATACACAAGCAGAAAACACCTGGGAAACCAAATTGAGCATTCGGAACATGTCGGCCAATTCCGTCAAGTCCGGCTTGATTCCGAGCCTAGGCGAAAGTGCCCGAGATGTTACGAGTGCCAAATATAGTTATGATAACGTAAATACACGAATTAATAAATTATCAAGTGAATATTCCTCATTCACAACTTTAGTATACTTTACAACTTCTCCATATTGCATGCAATTCGAAAAAGTGCATGGCAATAATATTGAAGTCGAAAACCTTTCTTGATTAAGCAAGGTGACTTACTTCTCTTGCTTCGAAAGCAATCAAGAAAGGTATAAAACGTGTTTCATCGAATTCGAAATATAAAGGTATGATTTATGTATTGCATTTTTTGAGTATTCACCTCGAACTATCAATTTACAATTCTTCAGCTTCAGCATCCACAGGGAGCGAAGTCGACTGTTCCTGTGTCACTGGACTTAGGGTAGGTGTTGCTTGTGCTGTTTTGCCGTGGTGGGATGATGCTATTTCCGGTTCTTCGATATCGACAACTTCCGCAGGAAAGGGAGATGAAGACGCTTGACCTTTAGGTTGACCTTGTAGATGACCCTGAATTTGACCTTGAAGTTGTCCTTGCAGTTGATCCTGGAGCAAACTTTCGATCTTTCCTTTAAGTTCGGCTAGAACTTGGCCATTGATTTGATCTTGAAATTGACTTTGGAGTAAATTCTGGAGTGGACTTTGGCCTTGACCTTGTGTTGAACCGGAAGTTGTCTCGACGTTTCCTCTGTTGTTCATTCTATTAACCTGTGGGTATTGATCCATATTTGTGGATGGCATAGTGATCTCTGGGCGAGTTGCTCCCCTTTGGATGACGTCATTTTTGTTGTTGTTGTTCCTGACGAAATGGATTCTCACGACACGTCTGTTTGGACTTCCGCTTCCGGTTACCGTTCTAACAATGACACGCTTTGGTACCCGACTTGGACCGTTGTTTCTTATAAGAACGATCTTGCTAGGCCCTCGTGGGTTCGTTTCAGAATTACCACCAACAGCAGTACGGAAGGTAGGTGGCTCGGAGGAAAACTCGTTGACATTAACGGAGTTGGCTGGCATATCCATGGCAACGCTCTGAGGTCTGTTTTTAAACATCACCCTCATCTGTCGTGGACCATTCTGTGTGGAGTCTTGTCTCCCCATTAAGGTGAAATGGATTCGTCTGCCGGATCTGTGTGTAATTGACACCCTCTTGTTAGATCCACGTGCGAGCTCGATTCTGATTCGCTTAGGCGCGCCACTGATTGGTTCCAAATACTCAGGTTGCATGCCACCATTATTGACGCTATTCTGAAGATCATTTGCTCGCGCACGATCAGCATCGTATGCTAATTGGCTGTTCTGGAGCTTGGATATGCTCAGGAATTTGACCGGGGTCAAAATTGGACCGGGGCCGAATCTAGAGTCCGGCGAATTTCTGGGCTGGTATTGGCGATCCTGTAAGACAAGACGGGGAAAGTGACGTCATTTATCTACTTATTAATTCATTTACTTATTAATTGTTCTCCACGATTTTCTTCAGTTTTTAATAAAATCACTACCAAGTCATAACGTAACTAAACACTAAACAGAAACTAAGACAATTCTAAAAAAAAAGGTTTACATCAAATCAATCCATCGCTGAACTATGCATTCCCCCCCCCCCCCCCCCCCAAAAAGAAAGATAAAACGAACAACAACAAACAAACACAAAAAAAAAATAGAAAAATAAAAATGATAATAGCATTGCTTTTTGGGAAAAATGAAAAGATACAGCGAAATATTTTCGTAGAATATTATAAATTAGAGAGTTGCTCGATAATGGTCCATAATTATATGAATGTGTCTTTTTTCATATCATTCAAGACTTGTCTCTGTCACCCTGAGCAACAATATATACACATGTTGATTAACAAAGACTCATCAATGTGAATTATTGATTCATTTAAAAATGAATTATTTCAGAAACAGAGAAAAAAAATTAACAGCATGAAAAAAAATGCATTTGCACACATGATCTCCACTAACGATTATTTAAGTTTGTTTCAGAAAAAAAATCGTTTTAAATCTTGAAATCAATTTCATTGATGGGCGGATATCAATAATAACTATTTTCTTTTCTTTTTAAGGATATCGTGAATTTCTATTTACACGGCGGGCTAGATGGCAAATAGATGTTTGCTTTATTGTTATATTTTGAAGGCACATTTAAGTGTAAAGAAGATCTTATTTTCTGTTTGTTTTAAGCATACCGTGAATTTGTATGGAGATATGGCCCTAATTTTAATACATATATCTTATGCGAAGCAACATACGAGGGGAGACAACCCAGAAATATTCTGACAGATGTGTACCACAGGGACATGAGAACGATACACACATATATAATATATATATATTTCGGCCGTTGACTGGGAATTTGTTCCTGTGCTCGGACTAATTCACCGCTTTCGGTGAAGATAAGACATGTTTACATTTATTGGAAATATTCTATTTTTATTTATCTATTATTTTAATTCTTAGAATACCATTTGAAAATATTCCTTTTTTATTACCGGATAATCTTTAACTTACCATACACAGTGCCAAGTAGATTACAGTAAATGTTAAAATATACCAAAAATAACCAGAGGTTTTAACACGAATTTTATCATTATTATCAACACTTTGTAAGATAGAATCAAATTCAGGACCCAGTTGTTCAAAAGGTGACTAGCTTAATCACCTAATTAGCGAAAAATTCATTTCGCCTTTATTTCAAAACCGGAGTATGTGTATTTACTTAAATAGGCAAACAGGAAGAGACTGTTTTTTAACGTTTTGTCACGCTAATTCTAACAGAAATGATGTGACCATGATTTAACGTTTTGTCACGCTAATTCTAACAGAAATGATGTGACCATGATTTAACGTTTTGTCACGCTAATTCTAACAGAAATGATGTGACTAGGATTTAATGTTTTGTCACGCTAATTCTAACAGAAATGATGTGACTATAGGATTTAACGTTTTGTCACGCTAATTCTAACAGAAATGATGTGACTAGGATTTTAAAATTGTTGTTAAACTCCGATTAGCCTAATCACCTTTTCAACAACTGGACTCAGAAACTTACAACTATGCATTTATAAAAACGTGTTTAAGAGAAAAGAATAATTGGGTGATGTATTCATTTTGGAAGCTATTGATAAATAATTACAAGTTGTATTTATATAAGAAAATTATACATTGATGATTACATGATTTATTCATTTCGGCAGTGATTGATCAATAATTACAAGTTGCGTAACGAATGAATACAAACATATAGCTTTAATTAAACGGGGTTACTTTTGAAGGATACATGTATATAGATACAAAGTTACAAGTTGTATTTATCTAACTGATTTACAGATAATTAATTACAAGTTATATTATTACAAGTTATATTTATCTAACTGATTTACAGATAATTAATTACAATTGTATTTATCTAACTGATTTACAGATAATTAATTACAAGTTATATTATTACAAGTTGTATTTATCTAACTGATTGACAGATAAATAATCATAAGTTGTATTTATCTAACTGATTGACAGACAAATAATTACAAGTTGTATTTATCTAACTGATTAACAGATAATTAATTACAAGTTGTATTATTACAAGTTGTATTTATCTAATGATTGACAGATAAATATTTACAAGTTGTATTTATCTAACTGATTTACAGATAAATGATTACAAGTTGTACTCATGTAACGATTGAATACTTACAAAAAGCATTAATTAAACGGAGTTAATTTTAAAGCAGTTATAAATACAAAGTTACAAGTTGTATTTATTAAACCCAGTTATTGAACAATGACTACACGTCACATTGTATTTCCTGAGTTTAATACCAAAAGTAACAATAGGTGTAGCACATACGTTTATAAAAAGTTTTATATCATGTTTCTCATATAAAAAATACGAATTACAAACAAAAATATAAAATATAACATGACATGGCCGTGAGATATTCTATAGAATCAAAATTTGTACAGACATGAAAAAAAACCTCAAATTAATTGTGTAATTAATCGGAGTATGTTGATATACTTACCATCTGAGGTAAAACTCTGGCAATTGTTGCTGTGATGAAGAACTGTATAACTGTGATCTTCATCAGTTGTCTTCCCGACTCCGAAAGCATTATGGTAGGCTTGAATAAATCTTTTTATAATAAAAAGCTGTGAATTGTGTTCTTGATGGTTGGTGGTTGAGTTCTTGCTTGAGATGTGTTCCCCTGTCGTTGTCGCAAAGTTCGAAAAAAGTTACAAAGTTACGAAAAAGAAAAAAAATATGGTAGTTCTTGTAAGAAGTGCTGGTTAGTTCTTATCGATTCGGTGTCTCTCTGCCTTTTATATACCATTACCACTGCCCTTATGCCATGCATCATCAATCAGTTACGACGGATTCCGCATGTGTTGTGTAATACCGCTTTATGTGTTTATGATTGTTTTACCTATATGAACTCCTAACAGCGTTCCCAAATATTAGTTGAGTTTATGTATAAAAGTCGTTAGGAAGGCCTAGGTAGGGGTTCCTTCTTTCCTTGCAGAAATTGTACGCTATTTAAAAAGCTGATGTCCTCCAAATGGCTTATATTTGAATTGAACGGATGTTTTCATAGGTTTCAATGATTTTTTATGCGTAGAAATACGAAATAAAATCCGAAAATTATGTTTTTGAAACACAAAAATATTTCTAGCTGGATATCTAAATTCCTTCCCTAACAATGAAGTGAGCTTTGATGCTATTCTTTAAAAACAAAAGATAAAAAATAAGAAAATGAATTAATATTACGATTTATATCTAATACAAAACCCCGTTGGGTGCCCCTTTGTTCGATCATAGGTAAAAGGTCAGAGGGTATGTGTATAGTAATTATTTGTGTTATGGCCAAATGGCCACAAAAACAAATTGATAAACGCTTTCGTTTATCGACGGCCGGATGACCCCTGGTCAGATAAGGTCAAAAAGGTATAATAAAAATTTATTGATCAAACAATTCATTTACGATCCCTTAACCTGGCGAAGGTCACCGGGGTCACTGACCAGGAATTCAGAAACAGCCTAGCCCACATCATTATGTAGTATTAATAGTATTAATGTATTAAAATGTATACATGACATTTGTATATGCAAAATGTCTCCGCTGGCAATTCCTATCTGTCTGTTTGTCGGTACAATACAAATTATTGCTGATGTTGAGCGACATATATCTATTAACCTTACAATTTATCGGTAGAATGATTCAACACCTTGTAAATTTCAAGTTGACTTATGTTTAACGTTCCTGTGCTGATAATGTTTATGTTGTACAAGATGTGATGAGAAATATGTATAGCTGTATATAATGTGTGTACTGCAACATGTATATCTATGGGCCGTAAGGCCTTCGGAATAAATAAACTTGAATTAATATTGCTATGTCCTAATGTCACATCGTCCCGATAAATATTTCGTGTCGTCCAAAACTACTTCTCTTGCCGTTAGATAGTACAAAGTTTAACTCAGTTATTCAAAAAGGACAAACAATCTATGTATACATGAGCTGTACCTGGCGACATGTTTAAATTGAAAACAAACAAACACACACAAAAAAAATAGTAAAAACTTAAAAGCAAACAACAACAAGAAAACACAAACAAACAAAAACAGCAAAAATAAGCAAAATAAAAATGAATAGACAAAACTAAAGACCCAGCTAAATTATATCGTACACATCAAATTAATAAAAATATTTCATTATTTGAAAGGACAAATTCTTTATTGGCAGTTTGGCGTTAATGATTATAAATATTTGAGAATTATGCGTTGACTTATTGGTCCATTAGAACCATTTGCCTCATTATATGATAATTATAATTGCGAGCTAGGGTGAGAAGATCAAACAAATTAGTTAAGTGCAATCCTTTTGTGTTTTATTTATGCAACATTTATTTATATTCAAATTAAAAATTTTTTTTATTCAAAACCTTTTTTTTTTCTTTTGAAATTATTGAATAACCACATAACATCCCATCTTTTTGCATGGAGATGTCGAAAGTCGATTAAAGTTTTTCTATGAAGCATTTTTTCAACTTTACAACCACACGATTTAAGACTGTTGAGAATAAAGTGGTATTTAGTGGTGTCATCCTGGGCTAGAAGTAAGTCAGCTGGTATGGATTTAATTGAATATAAAGATTTTTTTCACCTGTTTTATTAAAGTTATTCAATATCATTACGGAAGTTGGACATTTTCTTCAAGCCAAGACACAGGGTGTACATATTTCCTTGCATAAAAAGGAAGAAAAAATAATGGAAATAACTACAGGGGTATTACCCTTATTTGTCATGTAGCTAAGTTATTTACTTGTCTACTGAGCAAACACTGGAATTATATGTATATGTTTATTGATGTTTCCACTGAATACAAATATTGTTTAAAACTAAACACTGTTAGAATGGGGCGATACGAACAGGTCATTACAGATGCGCTATTTAGGTTTAAGTCTGGTTTTGGTCCACGTGATGCAACATTTGCATAATAAATACTTAAATGCAATAGAATAAAAAGCTTAAGTGAGTATTTGTTGATTATAATAAGAACTTAATAGTGTGAAAGTCAAATCAGAACGACCTGGAGCGTTGACCTTTTCGTTGAATATTCAAAGTGGGTAGTTCCATTCGTGCACAGGTGTGTTAACAAAACATATTGATTAGGAATACTATGTCGAGCAGGGTGCTGTTTTGGACTATCCGTTTTTGTTACAATTTTATACTGACAACACAGAAATTGTATCATTTATTTTGTATGCATGCTTTACACATATTCAAGTATCTATGTGATTAATTGTTCACATGTTAACAGTTCTGTCGCTTGATGAAGCTAATAATCAGATTTATTACATTATAAACAACTAACAGATATACATTGTACATGTCTATATATACATTGTACATGTCTATATATACAAAGTACCTATTTCCCCTAAATGACTATAGACTCGACTGTAATCAATATGCTGATCAAAGTTCAACACGACCCGTCATTATGATCGGACTATAATCGAGAAGGGAAATCAGGGTTTAATTAATTTGTTAAATGTTCACAAGATCAAGTTTGATGAGGTCAATGTTAAGGAGAGTAAGAGGAGCGACTGGTGCCAGGAACAGGTACTGTATAACACAAATCATCGTCTGTGATAAGACAACAGAAGTCATCAACATTTATGCAGTATTTTGTATTTTGATATAATGATCTCGCCAACTCATCATGACGCTAAACTGTTAAAATTCGGTTTAGCGCATAAAATCGAGAACGCCAACCCCCCCCCCCCCCCCCCCCAAAAAAAAAAATAAATAAAAAAAAAAAAAAAAAAAAAAAAAAAATAAATAAATGAATGAATGAATGAATGAATGAATAAAACATGTTTACAGCAAGCCAGTATGCATGCGTAATTCGAGCTGCTTTCTGAAGAAAAAAAAAGAAAAAAAGAAAGAATTTTTTTCTTCCCATTAAGCTCAGTCGCCTGTTCATAAACGTGTATAATAGAGGTGCATTTTGAAACCAACATATCAAGTTCGCGGATAAATTTAAATATCAAACCGTTGTTGTATAGTGTGTGTGTGTTGCTTTCTGAATCCGACACTCGGTGAACTCAGCGATACCCACATAAGGTTACGTAATGACCCAGGTGTGTGTACTGTTATTACCCCCATGTTAGCGTGAAGACCTTAATAGTCACTAATCGATTTTTAATTACGCACGTGACAAGGACCACAATAACGTAATTGATGATTTCTCCGAGACAGGTCAATAGATTAGGGTTCTCTAAGGTCAACAGGCAGAACATATCTACCAGTCTGGTGAGCTTGATTAAGAATTACGCTTCTATTTTTAACATATTATGGAAATAATCATAATGGTACTAAAGTAATACGTGAACCGTAACTTGACGAATTGTTGTTGTTTTCCCCCGCTTACTGGTGCATTCTTTTAAACATACAATGTATATTCTAGATGACGCACGTAATTGCGTTATGTTGAAATATCTGTAAAATGAAGTTTACACACCAGTAAACGATAACAAACCAGATTTATTCCTTATATTTACATCTCAACATGCGCTTTTATTTAACGTTATTAAAAACTCAAAAACATTAAATCGGCTATCTTTATTATAGTATTATACATTTTATTGGGACGGAGGATGTAGCAAAAATGAAACGAAAATAGTCACTGCGCGTTCACACTAATTGTTTTTTTATGTGCACCGGTCCAGCTATGAACAATGTATTCCTACGCGTTTGATGTTTACACACACGTACTTGTAAACGATGTTTTCGTTAGAATGCATGCAATTAAGTATATTTTTTCTCTGCTTTTTTAAGTTTTTGTGTTTGGTTTTTGTTTTTGGATTTTTTTCATCGTCTAACGAACAAGAAAAGTCATTTGTGACGCGGTCTCCATGTAGTAACCGATGGCTAGCTCACTGAAGACCTATCACCTGCTGCTCAGAGAAGAATGAAGAAAGTACCACAAGACTACCGAATTTGACATTATTATTCATCCAGCTTCCAGAAAAAAACCCACAAACCATCCCTTATAGATACATATTTATCTTATCCTGGACAGGGATATCCGAAGTTTTACCGGTGTGAGATTAATAAAGATTCTTTCATTCTTTTGGGGTGAGATTGGGAGATCTCAAGCCGAGGAGGGAGAGTGTTAAGTTCACAAATACGAGGCTTGCCGACTGTTCGGGAACTTAACAATCTGTCGAAAGGGGTGAATGATTATTGTTCTCTTACCCTGTTTTCCAATCGTAGTGTGAACCAAATCCAAACGTATGTATTTAAGCGTGTTAAGTCCGTTTACAATCTAACAAAATATTAACAACAAAGAAATGAGGTCAAATGTAAAAGCATGCAAGGGAGTCATTTTATGATAAAGTTGGGGGCATTATTGATAAACTTGACACTAGTAACCCTCAAATCTTATTGGAGACTTGTTTGTAAATTATATAAATAATCTTATTCACAAGAATCTATTCCACCGCTTACTAGCCCAGATAATGGAAATATTTAACTTGATGATGTCAAGCTATTTTCTGAATGATTATTTTTGTTCTATTTGAACAATTAATGATAGGGAGGTTCCATTACCCAATTTTAATCTTAGAACTACATGTTTTGGTTTGGTTTGATTAATTTTGTTTAACGTCCTATTGACATCTAAGGTCATTTAAGGACGGCCGCCCGTGCGTGCGACATGTATGAGTGTGGTGAGTGCGTATGTGTGTTTTGGGAGGCTGCGGTATGTTCGTGTTAAGTCTCCTTGTGATAGGCCGGAACTTTTGCCGATTTAAAGTGCTATCTCACTGAAGCATACTGCCGAAGACACCCAGCAGCACACCCCACCCGGTCACATTATACTGAAAACGGGCCAACCAGTCGTCCGACTCCAAATATGCTGAGCGCTAAGCAGGAGTAGCAACTACCATTTTTAAAGACTCTGGTATGTCTCGGCTAGGGGACAGAACCCAAAGCCTTCCTCACAGGGGCGAACGCTCAAAGAACTACATGTAATCCTTAACTCAATGGCAGTCAGATTCGACGACGTTTGTGATATTCTGAAATGTTCAAATTAGGTTAAGCATCTGGTCATGATACCTAAGTCACCATATGTTAAAATGTACTGCTAATTCCATGTATAAACATTATATATTTACTCTACTGTCTTGTATCGGTAAAAAAATTGGAAGAGTTGTTTCTAAACACCTTTACAATTATTTTCGTGACAATTCTATGAAAAACAGTTTGATTTAATGTCATGTCACTGTATATTACATCCGACACTTTATCACTAGCCTTCCACCACTAGGTTACAAGTTCGGCATTTGCCAGGTACTGACAGTAGGCCGATGTTTTTTTCTCCGGATACTCCGGCTCTCCTCCACCTTACAAACATTGCACGTCCTTAAATGACCCTGGCTGTTAATAGGTCGTTAAAGAAAATGAACCAAACCAAAATATTTGTTGTTCATTACAGTAACACAATATACATGTTCTATCTTTTTCGACATCTCGAAGGCGTTTGACCGTGTATGACATAAAAGTTTATTAATCAAGTTAGAAGTATGTGGCATTAATGGTGATCTTTTGGTATGGTCTAAACATTATATTATATAAACAAGTTTAAGGTACAACTGTGTATTCTAATACAGTTTACACGAAGGCTAGCATACCCCAGGGAAGCGTTTAGGGACACCTCTATTAACATCCAGGTTATTTAGGGTTATTGAAGGACGTGCCAGGTTTGCGAGGTGGTCTCTCTCTCTCTCTGTCTCTCTCTCTCTCTGTCTCTCTCTCTCTGTCTCTCTCTCTCTAACTCTCTCTCTCTCTCTGTCTCTCTCTCTGTCTCTCTGTCTCTCTCTGTCTCTCTTTCTCTTTCTCTCTCTGTCTCTGTCTCTCTCTTTGCCTCTCTCTCTCTCTCTGTCTGTCTCTCTCTTTATCTGTCTCTCTCTATCTCTCTGTCTCTGTCTCTCTGTGTCTCTCTGTCTCTCTCTGTCTCTCTCTCTGTGTCTCTCTCTCTGTCTCTGTCTCTGTCTCCCTGTCTCTCTGTCTCTAACTCTCTCTCTCTGTCTCTCTCTCTGTCTCTCGCTCTCTCTCTCTCTCTCTCTCTCTGTCTCTCGCTCTCTCTCTCTCTCTCTCTCTCTCTCTCTCTGTCTCTCTCTCTCTCTCTCTCTCTCTCTCTCTCTCTCTCAACTGGCATTAACATATCAACTTTTCATTTTGTCCCCCATCTCTCTCTCTCTCTCTCTCCTTAAATCATATACTAAAATATACTGTATTATGTTGTAAACTCGAATTATGTACATACTGATTTTTGGAAGAAATCGTTTATAAGTTGTGATACCGTGTGTCCTATTCCCTGTTTTTTATATTTAGCAATAAGAATATGTTTAAATCAAAATAAACTGGTAAAGGTTATATGTAAAATGTATTCCGTTAAGTCGACCACTCCGGATATCTCGAAGACCGTGCTTAACTGGTGTTATGTATATGGTGTGAGGAGATACAGTCGAAGGGAGATAATTCAACTCCATTTGTACATGAGTTGTTCCCCTTGTTAACCTCTTTTGTAAGAAAAGAACACTTTTTGGAGAGAGAAGAAGAATAAAACGGGAGACATCCATGAGAAGCCTCGTTGATTGTATTTTATTGAGCTCTACCCCAATTCCCCGATCACACTGGTAAACATTTTATTTGAAATATAGCTGGTTACTTCGACTATAATCTGGATCTCGAAGTTTTTAACGGACCCACTGACTTCGAGATAACATAGTTCGACTGTATTCCATTATCCTCTATTGTCCACAGTCGGGAGGACGCTCGACTTAGCCCCCTGACACTCAGCGAAACATAGGTACAAAGACAGTTAACTCAAACGTTCGCTTCAATTTCTTTTCGAGCCAAAATGATAAAAAGACAATATAAGTAATTTCAAACATATTTATATAATTGGAATGGAAAATAGCGCATGAAAATACACGATTTCATTATCTTAGTCATTGAAAATTTAAATCGGTTACAGGTAAAAATACAATGTAGTATTCCTTGGGATAACTCCAGAGAGCGTTTCATCAACCTCATCTGGAGATCCTGGCACCAGATTCCATATATTTGGTACAAAAACTTGTATGGATGTATATTATGAATCCTGGAAAAATCAAGATTCAAAGCAAAAAAAAAAAAAAAAAAAATGAATGATAAGCAGACATACATAAAGATAGTGGGAAACCTCGAACTCAATGCTAATTGCTGTACATGTATGACTGTTGTGAAGTGAGCTTGTTTTTCACGATAGTTTAATAAAACACGATCCGGATAATCAACAGATTTACAAATCATAGTTTTCCGTCAGAAAAAAAAAATCCGCAAATCGAATCCTTCATTTTGTCAGAAATGTTAATACCTTGGTATGAAAGGTTCGTCATCATCCGGTCCGATGACGTCACGCACCTTACAAGGTATCATGGTCGAGTTGGAGTACGGGTATCGGTGACACTGGAATTTGGCCGGCCATTTAAGTCCTTGATATAATCGGCGATATGCTGGCTCACACGACGTCCTCACCTCTTCACATAGCTCTCGACACGGTAGAACTATCGGCCGATTGTTAGAAGGGCAGAATGGCTTGTAAACACCACACATGAAGAAACGTAAGTTCGGGCTGCAGTTTGATCTTAGGAGCAGACGATAATTTTCCAGTTCCTTGGAAATCTCCTTTGGATTCCCCTGTTGGAAAAAATTTGGAAGCGAACCCTTCCCGACATTGAATCCATTACACATCTCGATTTGATTCGGCTCACAATAAAGGAATTTCGGAACTGGAGGTTTCTTCATTTTTCGATAAGGCTTGATGCAGTTCTTAGACTTCTTTCTGTTCAGTGTTTTACACTTCAAAACCTTGCTTGGCCATGTCATGTTCAGGGTTCTGAAGGATTCTCGACATTCTTTCTTGGCGTACAGACACCCTTCCCGACATGGAAGTTTTACGGACAAAGAACCTTTTCCACTTTTACATTGCGGGAAGAAAACACCACAGATCGTTGAACGGAAGTTGTTCGAACACGGTAAGTCCATGCTGGCCCAATAACGCTCCATTCTCCTGGAAAAAAAAACCCAACAAAAATTGAAATATGAAGTGTTTAGGTTTAAGATGCTTAACTAACGACGGCGTATACGGTGCTTGTCACAATTACTGGACATGCACCTTCAAAGTAGAAATGGAATATATCTCCAAACACGGAAACAACAATCTCTATCCATTTAGACAACAATTGTTATATCAAATTACTGTAAACGTTCTTATTTTAGAGCAAACAAATTTTAGCGCATTTGCAGATTTTAGCCAGTTAGCGCAATGATGAATTATCGCATCCACAGAACTTTTTATAGAAGTAGAACGTACAAAATGAAATAAGCGCAATCATAATTTAGCGCAAGGCTTCCAGCTCGAAAAGCGTTAAAATAAAATTACCGCTAAAATATGTACGTTTACAGTATATTAAGCACTCTCGCTGGTCCGCACGGAAACGCCCAATGGTTTTATTGTGAAAGGGAACCGGAGTACTCGGAGGAAAAACCCATATGCGTGGGCAGGGAACCCCAATCACGTCCGAAAGGCGAGTGTGATACCTCTGTCACATACACACTGATTAAAAAAGAAACCATATCAATGAATCAAGATGAATCTATGCCTTAAACACACTGGAAGTTCAGACACAACAATCACAGCTGTCAGATCGCAAAACATTGCACGATGTCTGCAGGAAGTCTGCATGATGCGCGCACGAATCGATAGAAAACAAGCACGATTGTACCGTGCAGGCGAATGTGATGAATATAAATTCAGAAATTGATAACAAATAAAATGTTTGAAATGGTCTTGATAAAATAGATGACACTTACGTATTTTCTGTGATATCATTCATGTCATGGAATATATATTTGTCAACTAATTCATGTTGGAGTCCATTTTTGAAAATAAAATATCTTTTTTTTTCAACTAGATAGCAGCGGTCTGTGATCAATCAGGGCTCCGGTCCGTGACCTTATATTTTATCAACGGCTTTAATATAACTTTATTTTATTCATTCAGTTCATACATATACAATACACAATCATACAATCGTAATTTGAATGGGATTCTGAAACAATCCGTCTCCTTTTATGACACATTAAGTAAACGGCAGAAAGTGGGAGTGAGCAAGTCATATTTGTATAAATGAAAATGGGAACATTCGAAAAAGAGGAGAGATGGAAAGATTACAGAGGAATTTTTATGCCATGACATGAGATATATAACCTGCTGTGATAGCTGTGTACTGGACAAAAAATAATAATAAGTCATTCAAATCTTTTAGAAATAATCATAAATTCTTGAACACTGGAAAAAATCGAAAAAAAATTCATCATACGTGAGTTCTTTATCAACGGCTTTGATTTCAAACAATCAGAAATTATGCAATTATGAACAATTTGACGATATCTACCAACGTATATGAAACATAAAATAAATCCAAATTTGTGCAAACTCATTTTATATGTTTGCTATTAATAACGATACGAGATGCTAAATTATTCCTTCTGGAAATTTCGGCTGTTCCGGTAATTGAACTTGATGACCTCAGTGATAGGGAAAACGGCAATTTAAACGTGTCTTAAGCTAGGGTAAATAAAAAAAAATCTTTATGAATGTAAATATAAGCATTGAACTGTTATCAAATGGTTGTAAACAGTCGATATGAATACAATTTTGGTGACATATAAATATTTCATGTCGCCCTATAGGTACATGTACCACACCACAAAAAGACTGCCTGGCCATGGGTGATTTTTTGTTAGGTAAATACATTGTAACTCCGGTATTATGATATTCATAAACAAGAGGCCAATGTGGCCTGTATCGCTCACCTGGTTGGATTTGACCAAATGTCAAAATAGTGTTCTTGTTCAATTCGTTTTGTTTTGTCAACCTCAAACAATGCTAAATATGGTTATAGTGAAGGGATCTGCTTTAAAGAAATAATGAAGTCCAGACTCTCTAAGTTTACAACATGCATTCATAACTTTATGACAAGTAGCGATTTAAAGGAATTTTCTCTATTTCCCCTAATGGGCCCGCCACTTTGGTCACTTGGAAATCAGAACCATCATTATAATGCAAAATCTGCCCCCCCCCCCCCCCCCACCCCCCAAGGATGTTTCTGACCAAATTGTGTTCAAATCTTTTCATAACTTTATGACTAGTAGCGATTTAAAGGAATTGCCTCAAATTCCCCTATTTGGCCCCGCCCCTCCAGCCCCTTTGAGGTCAGAGTCACTATTAATGCAAAATCTCATCCCCTTTCGCCAAGGTTGTATCTGACTAAATTTGGTCAAAATCCCATTAGAACATTTGGCTGTCAAGCCAAAAGTAATAAATGGTTGAAAATTAAATTGAAACATTTTGACTTGCAGCGATTTGAAGCAAATGTTGACGGATGACGGACGGCCGGACGGACGATAGACGCCGCGCCATGACATAAGCTCATCGGACCTTCGGTCCAGGTGAGCTAAAAATGAATGTACACTATATTTGGCAAATTCATTATGATGAAGTACATACAGGCTTCACATTTATTAAGATGAAATTGATAAATTGGTTCCGGATATTAAATTTCCCAATTTTGAATTTAAATTTTCTAACAGTGTGTTACACAGGAAATTTAGTTTTGCCTACAACGAAAAATGGTGTATCATAGTGAAGGTAAAAAATACAATATTTGTCAAAACAAGATTAAATCAGTCATTGACAAAGAGATATTCAATTTCTAAAAGGTTTCAGAAAAAAAAAGTGAGAATCGTGTCATTTTGGGTCAAACATCATGATATTACAGGTGTTTTTGATATTCATACATACCTGTATGTATACTCCCCTTTGAATGTAATCTTTTATCATCATTTTTCGCTATAATAAACAATTTATGGCCAATGTGACAAGGTAAAATGCATGTTTATCTACCCCCAAGGTATCACATTTCCCAGGACACCTGGGCCATAACTACATAATGTCAAAATATATACAACCGCGTAAACAAACAAAACACAATACACAGCGTCAGATACCAAAGGAGACTACTCGAGGAGAAATCATAGTCTACGTGTAATAAACACTCAAATTATAAGAGTGTGCTGTTCCGTAACGTAGAAAAAATTAGTCAAGATTTCTCTTAGATAACTTGATTTTCTCAAGACTTATTCTCTTACATAACTTCGTGTTCTGAAAACTTATCTAAGATAACTTCATCTTCTTTAATATTTGTCTTAAATGATTCCATTTTCTCAAGCTTTACATCATGATCAGATAATCTCAATTTCTCGAGATTTACCTAAGATAACTCCATTATCTCCAAATTCATCTAAGAGAGCTTTACTTTCTCGAGATTTACCGTAAATAACTTCATTATCACAAAATTCTTCTACGATAACCTCGTTTTATCAGACTTACCTAAGATAACCTCATTTAGTATGCAAATAAGTACATATATGACTGTTTGAAAACAAATCTATAAATAGTAACACTGACCTTGAGCTTCCGAAACCTGAAACATTGACTTATTTTAAAGTCTTAGTAAAATACCTTAAGGCTATTATTCGGTATAATGCGGTCAATTAATCGTTGGATTGTCTATAAATAGTAACATTAGTTTTGACAAAGTACATGTTAGCTCGTTAGTCTCAACCAAATCCATAAAACACAAAATTCATTAGAATGAGGCCACTAATTCAGTTGATCGTCTATAAATAGTAACAATGGCCTTGGCCTAGTAACCCCATTAGTTTCAACAATATCGTCTATAAATAGTAACAACGACATTGTCCTGCCCTGGTACCCTGAAACATAGCTTCATACTAAAGTTTCATAAAAATTCCTAAAGATTTGAATACGCTCGAATGCGGTTATTCTATTGGTTGGTGGTCTTTAAAAATCCACAACGTCCTTGATCTTGGAACCAGATCAAACCAAACACAACCGGTTTATTCTGATAGGCGACTTAGGTTTGACCAACAAATATTAAGAAATTAAATCTTGGAGTGATACTATGGAACAGGTCAATGGTTTTCTCCACAAGTACGAAATGTAAAAACGATGACCTTGACCCTACCCTACCCCAACCATGAATGCAATTATGTCACCTGTACAAGTAAGTTATATGAATGCAATTCTGTCACCTGTACAAGTAAGTTCTATAAATGCAATTCTGTCACCTGTACAAGTAAGTTATATGAATACAATTCTGTCACATGTACAAGTAAGTTATATGAATACAATTCTGTCACCGATACAAGTAAGTTCTATGAATGCAATTCTGTCACCTGTAAAGGTAAGTTCTATGAATGCAATTATGTCACCTGTGCAGGTAAATATGATGACTGTAATTTTGGCATCTGTACAGGAATTTTGATCACTTCAATTTTGTCAACTGTACAGGTAAGTATGATGACTTTGATTTTGTCATCTGTACTGGTAATTATGATGAATGTATTGTATCACATGTACAGGTACGTTTGACGACTTTGATTTTGTCAACAGTACAGGTAAGTATGGCTGAAATATTGTCACCTGTACAGGTAAGTATGATGACTGTATTTTTGTTAACTCTACAGGAATTTTAATTACCTCAATTTTAACAACTGTACAAGTAAATATGATGACTGTTATTTAATCACCTTTACATGTAAATATGATAATTGTAATTTAATCACCTTTACAGGTAAATATGATGACTGTTATTCTATTTAAGTATGACTGTACTAATGCCAACTGTACAGGTAAGTTTGATTACTGTTATTTTGTCAACTGTACAGGTAAATATGATGAGTGTATTATTGTCACCTGTGCATGAATTGATATCTTACCTGTACGCCTCCGCTTGAGTTTGGTGTCCAAACATGTTCGGCATCTTCGTCTTTTTATATCTGATAAGTCCTCTACACATCGGAGCGATGATTTCCTCACATTCCTCTCCACACAGAACATCTCTATGTATCGCAACAACCAGGAAAACCCAAACCACCTTCATGGTCGCCGTCGGATATGACAGAAAAAACAATTTGTTTGCTGCGGAAACCCGACCGACCTAACAACATGCAACGCTCCCAGCTTTTTATTGAATGATAAATCAGAATACGGAGAGGACTTTTATCTTTAAAGTGTTGACAAAGACTCTGGCTGTTGTACAACGGACTGCAGTGTTAGCGACAACGACCCCCTCCTCGAGCTGAGAGATACATAAAATTTATCACGGAATAGAATCCGGTATCGGCTCTAATTTTATAGACCGATAAAGATAGACGGAATACGAATCTCGCAAGATTTGATGATATGATGCTTGTGTGTGTATTTATTTATTTATCTATTTATTTATTATTCAATTTATTGAATTATTTGCTCGAAAAGCAGTGTAACTAATCAAGTGATTGATCGATCAAGTGATATAATCGTTTTGTTGGTTTGTTTGTTTTTTCGAAGGCCGATTTGATAATTTTTGTTTTGTCGATTCTTTTCTGTAGACACTTCTCAGAACCATACGTATAGAAATGACCAAGTTCCTTAAAAACACACATGGCTTTTTTTTTTTTAAATATAAGACAAAAGTGATTTATACCATATAACCTGCAGTTTTGTTAAACACGTAGTGGGGTATAGCGAAACTTATTCTCGGAATTTCCGATTTCCTCTAAAAAGAAGAGAAAGTGAGAACCATATTCGACTCTCTGCAAGGTGCCCCCACCCCTAACATCAACCACCAGCCCCACCCCTAGCCCCCACCCCATCCCACCCCACCCCACCCCACCGCCACCGCCACCGCCACCCCCAACCCCCACAGTAAGTCGTCTCCTACGACGAGCAGTGAATTTTATCAGTCATATTTCCCCCCACTCCTAGAGTGGTTGCCAAATAACTGAACAAGTCACTAACTGCTACCAAGAATGACGGAGAAACGTGTAAGTTTCTGTTCAGGGCTGTCGATCTGACACCCTATTACACGTACAGAAAGAACGACAGCTCTTGGTAAAGATCGCGAACTCGCTTTTTCGGGAACTGTTTAAACACATATTACTTATGTACAAGTTAGGGATCGTCTAGACTGGCCACCAGCCCCGAACGTTTTTGTTAGAACTGCTCCACTAAAATTTAATACTAGATTATCTCGATCGTCTCGTGAGGTAGAGTATGTGTGACACATCATACAAATCTTAGTGGCGACATGTCCCCTTTAGTGGAATAAATATTTTAGCGGTAAACAATGTGGTTGTAAACTACATGTAAGTCAAGTAGACAAGGGTTTTTTGTTGGGATCTGCCGCAGTCCGTCCGGTGATATGTGTCAATTGCTGCAATAGGGTCGGGTAAGGTGAGCGGTGTCTTACGGAAGCCTTGTCTAGCCGATCGAGTCAGACAGGAACGAAAATGGACAGATATTCATCCTGAAATATGTCCCTGGTCTAATCATAAAATATTTATTGTTAAACCTTTGCCACAGTATAAGGTACAAGTTAAAAGAAATCATATGCGCCTTCTCCCAATAAATGAATATACATGTACCTGTAATACAACGCAATCTTTGAAATCTATATAAAAACGATGAGTATATGAGTGTTTGTGCCTACAAATTATGAAATTAACGCTGAAATGCACAAGGAAAGTCGAATCGTATACAAATACCGTATGTTTTTGCGTTGATTAGTGATACTTCGGGTCGAATTAAGAATTTTCAGGACTGAATACTTGAAGAACATTGGTTTATTTTCAGAGTAAAAATGCCTTATTGATGTAGATTATAACTTTTATCATCTGAAAACCCCCCCACATATTTTCCAGTAAGTTTAATTTTGACGACTTAAACTTTATTCAAACGAAGGATGCCCCTTTAATAAATATATGTTACATTGGACATCTGAACTCTAACAAGGACGCTCTAGGCATTTGAACATCCTGGGATCGGCGTTCAGCCCATTCAGGTTCTGCTACACATTTACATACAGAAAGCTAGTGTCAAAACGAAAACATGCATTTTTATACGTTAATATGTATTATGTTGTATGGGATATCCTGGCCCGAGTTTCCTCTGGCCCTGACACCATGTCTGGTGTAGGCAACATGGTGTCAGGGCCAGAGGAAACTCGGGCTAGGCATCTCCGAACTCTACGCTCTAACCGATTGAGCTACCTGGCTATCGGCGTTCAGCCCATTCAGGTTCCGCTATACACAACGAAAATATGCATATTTTTTATGTTGAAACGTTGTAAACTCTACGCTCTAACGATTTGAGCTCCCTGGCTATCGGCTTTCAGTCCAGTCAGGTTCTACTAAACACTTCTATATAGAAGATTAGCAGTACAATGAAAACATGCATATTTCTACGATAATGAATATGTTACTGTAAAAACGTATTCATGCGGTACCTCTGTCGGTGTGAAATACATTTTATGTGTTTGTGTTATGTACATATAATTTTGTGAAGAGAAATGAAATATAGTTTGAAAGTTACATATAATTTTGTGAAGAGAAATGAAATATAGTTTGAAAGTTACATATAATTTTGTGAAGAGAAAGGAAATAATGTTTGAAAGTTACATCTGATTTTGTGAAGAGAAATGAAATACAGTTTGAAAGTTACATATAATTTTGTGAAGGGAAATGAAATAAAGTTTGAAAGTTACATCTAAGTTTGAAAGTTTGTTCTGTTTATGCTATTACATATGTAGTTTAACGAGAACTGCGATATTAACTGTGTGTTACTATGGAAACATATCGCCACACTATCTAGTAAAACGAATGGAACACGTGCCAATTACAATAAGATGAGCGTGCATGGTTTGGTTCTATGACGGAATAAAACAGACGATACAACCGACATGGAGAGTGTTAAAACATAGTGATGCGGGTCAGGGGACACAGGAATGGATCATCCGGAACTCCTCGTTTTTTTCTCTCAAAAATACACCCGAGGAGTTCCGGATGAGGAATGGATGGAAAACTAAAAAATGAGTGAGAACATATTCGTAACCGCGGTTGATTCCGCCAGCCTTCAATCGCAACCTTTCGGAAAAAAAAATCGGCAATCATCGGAACTACGAAGTGACCGGGCAATTTCCAGGAATGTTCCGATTGCGTACGGAATCTCTGTTTACGGAAAGTGCCGATATTTCCCGATGGGTTATAATAGCCATTGTTTGCTTCTATCGTGATCAAACAAGAACGTTCACACATGTTAATATTTTTGTCTTTTAATTTTCTATAAAATACAACATTTTTAATTCTTGTCTATATACTATATTATCACGTTCTTCATTTTGAAGGAAATCTAGATGTCAATAATTTATTTTATCTAATTTCATACTTTTTGTTTGTTTTGGTGTGTTAATGTTTTCATCGCTCACGTCTTCCATACTTTCAGCCTCTTCACTCTATGTTTACGCCGATTTCTACATGTAAGTGTACAATATGTCGCTAATTAAGGGGGTGACGAGGCGATAAAGCATTCCTATCCAAGGACGATACATTTATGTATGTCTAGGGATCTTTCTTGTGGCTAGGTCTGTAAAACGCCTGGCCACTTGATCCTTTCCACACGTCTGTGTCAATATAAACATGATCTGTATACGGTACTTAGGCTAGAAATGTGTGGGTCTCGTACGAAGAGACATGTGACATTTTTTCACTGGAGCACAAATAATACATCGTTTCATCTGGAGGAACAGCGCACAAGGGCTTGACACATCTCCCTACCACTTGGTCCAGTAGCCCGAGTTTCCTCTGGCCCTGACACCTTGTCAATGGTGTCAGGGCCAGAGGAAACTCGGGCTATTGGTCCATATATGCAGTGTATATTATTAAGAACAGTTGATATTTGGATTAAGTCCATGTTACAGTAAGTCGGTGTCCATAAACAGTTAACCTGTTTCAATTATATGATTAACTCGGGTCTTGACATCACATTTACCACCATAGAGAAACTGGCATCTTTGTGAACAGAAAGACTTGGCACGCATTCGTGTTAATTATTTCACATGATACTTTTATATCTAAACCCTTGGGAAGGGATTTCCAGTCAAATCCTTGTGATGCTTCCAGTTATATACCCTGGCTTGGGGTTTTGTGTCAAGTCCATAGGTTACTATACGTACAATGTTAAACCCTCAGTTAGAATTCCGTTACAAGTCCGTATCCTGTTTGTATATTTAGGCCCCAGGGGGAAGGGGGTGGGATCGGAAGTTGGGGTTGGGGGTGGGGATTAAGGGAAGATGTAAATCCAGCTACAATTGCATTCCTCGGTATTCACTATAAAATTGATGAACACCAAATGCTGTGATTTCCGGTTATGTGACATCGCTGCAACAGTCACGCCGGGAATCGGAGTGGAGTGGTGTGGGGGA